>NW_027202479.1:0-223885 GCF_024711535.1 Dipodomys merriami | reverse complement strand
AGAAGTGGAGAGAGTGGACATCCTTGTCTTGTTCCTGGGTTCAGAGGAAATGGCTTAAGTTTTTCACCATTAAGTATAATGCTGGCTGTAGGTTTGTCTTAGACAGCCTTTATTGTATTGAGGAATGTTCGATGGATTCCAAATTTTTCCAAAACCTTCATCATAAATGAGTGTTGGATCTTGTCGAATGCTTTTTCTGCATCTATTGAGATAACCATGTGGTTTTTATTCTTGCTCCTGTTGATGTGATGAATAATATTAATTGATTTGGGTATATTGAACCAGCTTTGCATCCCTGAAATGAATCCTGTTTGATCATGGTGTATGATTTTTTGGATGAATTGTTGAAGTCGGTTGGCCAAAATTTTGTTGAGAAGTTTTGCATCAATGTTCATCAAAGAAATGGGTCTATAGTTCTCTTTCTTTGATGAGTCCCTGCCTGGTTTTGGGATGAGGGTTATGAAGGCTTCATAGAATGTGTTCGGTAGTGAACTTCCTCTTTCAATTTCATTGAAGAGTTGGAGGAGTATTGGTGTGAGCTCTTCTTTGATGGCCTTGTAGAATTCCGCTGTAAAACCATCTGGTCCTGTACTTTTCTTTGCTGGGAGGACTCTTATGGCTGTTTCTATTTCAATGCTTGATATGGGCCTGTTAATCTGGTTTAACTCATCTTGGTTTAGTTTTGGCATGTCAATATTTGCTAGGAAAAGGTCCATTTCTGTCAAGTTATCAAACTTATTAGCATAAAATTTTGAGAAGTATTCCCTCATAATATTTTGAATCTTGGTTGTTTCCGTGGTGATGTTTCCCATTCTCATCTCTGAGTTTATTTATTTGGGTGTGTTCTCTTCTTTTTTTGATAAGGTTTGCTAAGGGTCTGTCAATTTTGTTAATTTTTTCGAAGAACCAACTCTTTGTTTTGTTGATTCTTTCTATAGCTTTTTTGGATTCTAATTAATTTAATTCTGATTTAATTTTAATTATTTCTTCCCGTCTACTGGATTGGGGTTTATCTTGCTTCTCTTTTTCAAGGAGGTTTAGATGTCTCATTAAATTTTTCGTTTCTGTTGTCTCGAATTTGTTGATGTAGGAGCTCAGAGCTATAAACTTGCCTCTGAGTACTGCCTTTACTATATCCCAGAGGAGTTGGTAATTTGTGTGCTCATTTTTTTGAATAGCATGAACATTTGAATTTCCTATCTTATCTCTTTCATAACCAACTCGTGATTCAGCAGTGTGTTGTTCAGCCTCCATGTGATACCAGACTTTCTTTGGTGGCTTTTGGTGTTGAGTTCTAATTTTTTTACCTTGTATTCAGAGAGAATGCAAGATATAACTTCAATGTTTCTGAATTTGGACAAGTTTGCTTTGTGGCTTAAATGTGGTCTATTTTAGACAATGTTCCATATGCTGCTGAGAATAACGTGTATTCTGATGCTGCTGGGTGAAATGTTCGGTAGATATCTGTTAAATCTAGTTGATCTTTGCAGCTGTTTAGATCTGTAGTTTCTCTGTTGAGTTTTGCCGAGTTGATCTATCTAGTGGGGAGAGTGTTTTTTAAAATCCCCAACAATTAATGTCTTTGTAGTTATATTAGATTTGAGGGAAAGTAGTGTTTCTTGGATATATTTGGTTGCTCCATTGTTTGGTGAGTAGATATTTAGAATTGTAATATCCTCCTGAAAGAGAGATCCCTTAATTTGTATGTAGCGACCTTCTTTATCTCTTCTCACGAGTTTTAATTTGAAGTCTATTTTATCTGATATTAGGATTGCAACTCCCGCCTGTTTATGGGGGCCGTTTGCTTGGTAGATTTTGTTCCAACCTTTAACATTGAAAATGTGTTTGTTTTTATGGGCAAGATGTGACTCCTGAAGGCAGCAGATAGAAAGATCTTGATTTCTAATCCAACTAGACAGTGTATGTCGCTTACTTGGATAAAGTCAGTTAATATTGAGAGATAGGACTGAGAAGTATTTGGGAGATCCTGCCATTTAATCCACCTTCATGGGGGCTAGAGGTACTGGGTTCTTGCTATAGTTCTTGGATTCTCAGTTTGGGTGCAGTTTCTTGGCCTTTATTGTGGTCTTGTTGGTTTCTATGTGTAGGACATCTTTAAGAATCTTTTGTAGGGCTGGTTTGGTGGAGATATACTGTTTCAATTTTTCTTTGCTATGAAAGTATTTTATTTGGCCTTCAGTTATGAAGGAGAGTTTAGCTGGGTACAGTATTCTTGGTTGACAGTTTTTGTCTTTAGGACATGCCATACATCATTCCAGGCTCTCATTGCTTTGATAGTCGCTGCTGAGAAATCTGAGGTGATTCTAATGGATTTCCCTGTACAGATGATTGGTCTTTTCTCCTTGACAGCTTTAAGGATCTTTTCCTTGGTCTGAATTGATCCTGTTTGGATTATAATGTGATGGTGGGATGTCCTATTCTGGTTTGGTCTATTTGGTGTTCTAAAAGCTTCTCATATCTGAATAGGCCTATTTTTTTGCATGTTTGGGAAGTTCTCTACTAGGTCCCTGTTAAACAAATTTCCTAGATCATTAACTCCTATTTCTAGGTGCTCGTCTACACCCATTATCCTCAGATTTGGTCTTCTGTGGTGTCTTCCAAGTCTTGAATAGATCTATCATATTTCTTGGACTTGTCTTGGATTGTTGTATGTTCTTTCTCCACAATATCTAGGCTGTCTTCAATCCCCGAGATTCTATCTTCTGCATGGTCTAACCTGCGGTAAAGACTTTCTATTTGTTTTTTATCTCATTTCCCCAATTGTTCAGTTTTGATGCCTTCAAATTCTTTGTTGAAGCTTTGTTCTAGACTTGTATGAGCTTTTTTACTTCCTTAATTTGGTGTTCACTGTTTATTATCAAATAATTTAGTTGATTGTTTATGATTTCGTTGGACTCCCATTCCTTCTGTTGGGTGCCATTCAGCATTCCCTTTGTGGTCTCCATGACTTCCTTCAGCTCTTTTTTAATGGATTCCTGAATGCCTTTAGTGATCTTTGTGTATTCTCGTCCTGTTCTTTCAATTCTTGTATTATTCTTTGCTTAGCTTCCTCACATTCACACCATTCTTGTATTTCTCTTTCAGTGTTCTCAGCGTGCTCATGACATTCCTGCCTTTCTTTTGGAGTGGTCTCCAGCTGGTCATTCAATTTCTGTATCGGTTTTTGAGTAGGTTCCTCAGGCTCATGATATTCCCACATTAACCTTTGGTTTGCCTCCTCTCTCTCCCTATCACGCTCATACAGAATCCTTTGTATGTTTTCAATATTTTCATTTACCATTGTTGCCAACAGTGTTTGTAGAGCTCTCTGGGAACTCTCCTCTGGATTATTCATTATCTGTTCTGTCCCCTGATTATCATGACTTGGAGTTGAGATACGCGGACTTTCCATTTTTTTGTGTGTTTTTCCAGCTTACTCTGCTCATTTAGGATGAAAGTAACACCAGTTTTGTGCTAGAACACTATCTTAAAGCACGCATCAATCAAAGTCTGTACTTGCACAGTGCAAAGTCTGCAGATACAATCTAGTTCATCAGATATATGTATTCAACATCAAACAATTATATATTAATGGGCTACAAACCCCAAAGAAGTATTTGGCATACGAGAAATTATTATGTTGAGGAGAGATGTGGGTAAAAATAGGAATAGAAAGATGTAGGAAGGCACAGGGAGAGTTTACTTAACTAAGTCCTAATCTCAAAGTGGGAAATAGTTTGGATAGGATGAAAGCAGAGAGAGAGAAAAAAAGAAGAAAGAGAAAGAGAAAATAGAGACAAGAAAAAATAGAAAAGCAAAAATTAAAAAATAAAAATTGTAGTGCTTAAAAATTATGCAGGATTAAAACAAAATATGCAGAGAAGAAGTGGATACAATGAGGGAAGGGGAGGGTAATAATGGAAACATGAAAAATTAAAAATAAAAATACTGAAATTATTATACAGGTATAAAGAGTCATAGTGCTATTAAGGAATTTAAGTCTAAGAGGTTTTGAATTGAGTAATAAATTTCTGGATTAAGTGTGTACACAATGGGGGATAAGGTCTAATAATTGACTATGGGTATATCTGAGGATGTGCAGAACAGCAATTAAGTCACACAAAGAAGAATGAAGAGAAGAAAAGGTGAAAACATTGAGGTAGAAAGAAAAAAAGATCAAATATTCAGGAGAGCTAAACAAAAAACAAAAAAAAATAAACTATTAAAAAGAAAGAAAAAAACGCACACACACATATATTCCCCAAATAAAAATTATAAGAGAAAGAAAAAATGTTACTAGAAAACAATTTTTTTTTGGTCCAGTTGTGGGGCCTGAACTGTGGGTCTGGGCGCTGTCCCTCAGCTCTTCAGCTCAAGGCTAGCGCTCTACCACTTGAGCCACAGCGCCACTTCTGGCTTTTTTTCTTTTTGCTTATGTGGTGCTGGGGAATTGAACCCAGGGCCTCATGCATGCAAGGCAAGCACTCTACCACTGAGCCACCTTCCCAGCCCTAGAAAACAATTTTTTAAAAAGGTAAAAATTAAGAATTAAAAAAATTTTAGAAAAAAAATTTTTATTAAAAGGTACCCCAAAAAAAGAAAAAAAAGTTCTTTAATTTTATTGGAGGGGTGTGAAGATCCTGTATCTCCCTTGTGTCCATAACCAGCCACTTGTTGGAGTCTCTGGTCTGCTTGTGGTGTTTGATTTTCCTGTGGCTTGGTTGGTTTCTTAAGTCAGTTTGAGTTGGCAGAAAAATGCTCTGCTTTACCCAGATTTTGTGATCCTCCTCCCATGCTAGTTCAATGGGAGGGAGATCTGCTTTGAGTATCACAAAAGAGGGAGATGGCTCTTTCCTCAAGTTTGGAGATGCTGTGATGATGCTAAATTCTGGGTGGAGTTGAGGCCTTTCAGCCATCAGTAGCTTTTCCCTGAGGGGTTTCTGAGAGACTCACAAAGCCCAGCCTGGAGCCATTCTCAGGGTTCCTGTTTACTGAATTTCAATTGATTGTCAAGGCTGCTAAAGGGAGGGGCAGCCTCTGGCTCTGTTTACCAAGTGAAGAAAGCCACTCCTGGAATTGGCATCCAGAGCTGGGTGACTTTTCCCTGGGTGGAGCTGAGTCTGGCCGGTCAGTTTAGGTTCTTGTGACCTGCTAAATGACGCTAGTTTTCTTCCAAGGCCTGAGTTGGAGCTAGCAGCTCAGCCTGGCCTGTGTCAGTATCAAAGATGGAGATCTCTGGTAGTGGGGGGGTGGCCTTTCCTCCTCTGCTCCCTGAGAAGGAGTGAGGATTTAAGGCTTCTACCCACGTGGAGTCTTGGTTCCTGGGTTGTCTCTGGTCTGTGAACTGCAGGATGAAATGTTTCCTCCTTGTCGCTTCTTGCTGATATTGAGTAGAATCTGCTCGCCTGCCGCATCTGACTCCTTTGTCCTGGACTCTCTGTGTTGCAGGTATGGCAGCTATGGCCATTTTCACCACCACTGCAGCCGCAGTAGCATCTGCTGGCAAGTGCTCAGATCTATCTCCTTGCCTGGATTTTCCCTCTCTGGCCTAACTCTCTGTCCTGTGATGGCACACTTGGTGTGATTCTCTGGCTTAGGACTGTTCACTGGAACACTAAAACTGCTTTGTATAAGAGAGCTTGTTTAGCCTCCAGCTTCTCCTCTGCCATCTTCCCGGAACTCCCTTCCAAATTAAACTTTTTCAATCACTCTTTAATGCAGTATGGGGAGTACTCAAAAGACTAAACATAAATCTCCCCTATGACTCATTAATTACCCTCGTGGGCAGTAATCCAATAAATAACAAACAAGCTCACATTAAAGCTACCACATAACCATGTTCAGGGCCCAGGGCAAGAGTTCAAGGAATGGGAAAAATGTTAACCCTGTTGGTATTTGTTTCCGCAAATATGAACCTTTTGACATCAGATACCACATCATTCTATTGGCAGTAGTTAGTTTAGGACTTAAATGTAGCGGGTGATAAAAGGGCTTTTTGTTGAATGTTAGGAAAAGATGTAGGCAGTCCAAGAGAAGGGGGATTTTTTGTTGTTGTTGTTGGTCTTTAACTATGGGAGTGGGACCTGTTCCTAAGCTCTTCAACTGAAGGTCAGTTCTCCACCTCTTGAGCCACAGTGCCACTTCTGGTTTTCTGGTGGTTCAATGGAGATAACAGTCTCAGGTGCCCCAGCTGTCTTTGAACAGCAGTCCTCAGATCTCAGCTTCCGGAGTAGCTAGGATTACAGCTGTGAGCGTCTGGCACCAGGCTAAGAAATGGGGGATTTTTATATAAAAAGAGAATCCACCTCTTCTCCTGTGTCTAAAGGTCAGATATCAGTATTAGAACACGTCACCCTCAATTCATTTCATCATACATTTGTAAATTTTCTCTTTTCCTTCATGTGGAAATACTTCAGTAAATATCAACTCAGATGTGGGACTGGATCAATTGTATGGGAATTGCTAGCAAATAAATCAAGAACTACTAAATCAAATCAAATGAGCCCCTCATTTGGAAAAATTATTTTTTTCTCTTTTTATTACAAGTCTGTGCTTGATTACTTCGTAACGTGATATTGAACCTCCTAACAGAGTGATGACATTTTCTTTCTCTTCAGTAATTGGCCTTCTCCCACATGTGGTCAAATATTTAAGAATCCAAAGATTTCCATTGATAATTCATTAAGCTATCCTCTAAGAAAATGTGCATTTCTGGAATTTGGTCTGCTGTCATATTCTTACATGCACAGGCTTTCTATGATTTATTTGTTCTACAAGGAATTCTATTTTCCAATCTTTGTGTGACAAATTTAATCTCTCTAATCAGTATTTCTGACCCTCTCTCTAGAGTCTCATTTCAGTCTGACTCATAAAAATATGTTTTTATCAGTTAAATGGCTCTCATCTTCTGTTATTTGCCTGACTTCATGTAGGCTGTGATAGCAGCTCTGACTGGCTGTGCTTACTGGAGTATATTTTTTAGAGGTCTAGGTTTACTATTCAAGGTAGTAGCTTCACTGGGTCCCAATGATCCCCTGGCCTATACTCAATAGGTTTTTCTCCTAAAGAAACAAAAACAGCTGTCTAAATTTCTGTTTTCATTGTTTCAAAATGAGCCAATCTGGCATCCTTGCAAAACCTTGAATAATCCTCTCTAACAATGGTCTATCAAGATGGCTTTTCAAAGTTGACTGTGAAAAATGTTCATTTTCAAGTCACTACCATAAAACAGATCACATCTCTGGGAGCAGAAGTTTGGAAGGAAGGATTACCTTCCTTTTTTCTCTTAGGATAGATCAAATCATAATATTCTTCAGTTGTGGTCAGCGTGGAGCACATTTTCCCAAGAATATACTGTATTGTAAAAGAGGACCAACTATCAAAATAAAGGAGGAAATACTTGTCTAGAGTCTGATTTATCTTGCTTATATTTGTTGTTATTTTCATTATTTCAAACACATGGATAATTTGTACTTGGCATTAGACAGATTTATCTTGCTTATATCTGTTGTTTTTTTCATTACTTCAAACACATGGATAATTTATACTTGGGATTAGACAAGTGACAATGGATTAATGTAATAAACATTCATTACTTTCATATATCCAATATAATACACTTAACACCTTATGGAAAATTAAATCCAACTATTGAAACAATGTCAGAAATATAAAATAAGCCTCAATATGTATTATCTGGCACACATACACCATCATCTACTCAGAAATTCAGTCTCTCTACAAATATTTATTTGACAGAAAATAAAAATTTAATGAATATGTTCTATAAGCATCATATGAAATACTGTATATAATTTTATGGATGTATATAATTTTATGGATGTCTCCTAGACAGGAATTTAACATGCACGTAGTAATCAAATTTCCACAATTTAAGCTAGACAAGAGGAGTCATACCCTCATATACTGCCTGGAGAATGTGTGGTGTGAATTTTACCACAGTGTTGAGCCTTTTCACCTAATACCAAGAGTCATATGCAATAATTTATTATTTGATGTTATGATGAGTGCTAAGTGTAGAATAAACTGAATTATTAAATTAATTCACAAAAATGAAATGATGATTTATTATTGAAATAATGATATGTTTGTTTAAATTCTAATGCTTCTCAATTTTACAATTCATGAAATACATTATTAAAATTAGTTTCACTTTCTTCTTTTCTATATCTACTAAAATTAAAATTATATGTTAAACATTCAATATTAAATCAGTAATAATAACATTATTAAAATAATATATTATTAAACTGTGATTTGAATTATAGTTCTAACAAATTGAGAGGTAAAAAATACTATTATGGGTAATATTTTTTAAACTTACCAGCTTATTTGCTTCCTGTGTCATTTGTTATTCTTGGTCCAATTCATCTCTTCACCTTAATTGTTTATTTTTCTATTTTATCTCTATTGTTTTACTGAGTTTGCATTTTGTTTTCCCTGTTTAGTGATTGACATGAGGGTGAAAAGGTGTATACTAGTTTATCACTTCCTATGTTACAGTGAAATCACTGTACTCCACAGCTGTTCTACTTTTCTCTGTATAGTACAATATTTTCCCCACTCTCATCTCCTGTATTGCTGCTCTCATGTATTTTATTTTTATTTAAATTTTATTATCAAGTTAATGTACAGAGGGGTTAGATTTACATAAGTAAGTTAGTGAATTCATTTTTTTCTAACTTGTTACCACTTCCCCCATGTTACTCCCTCTTCCTTCCTAACATCCCCCAAGATTATTTCCAAAATATTGTGAATATCTCGTTTGCATAGGTTCCCCCTTTGTCCTTTGTCTCACTATTTTGTTTATTCACCTTTCCCTTTCCTAGTTCAGATCAACATATTTACAATAACCAGGGTATCAAAATCAAATACAGTGACTACAGGGGATAAACATTGGTGGGGAAAACACAAAAGATAAAAAGAAATCACATACTACATTAAGAACAACAACAACAAAAACATGTCTTTGAGTTCATTTCACTTGGAATCACCTTATAAGATCATATGTAGGGCTGGGAAGGTGGCTCAGTGGTAAGAATGCTTGCCTTGCATGCATGAGGCCCTGGGTTCGATTCCTCAGCACCACATAAGCAGAAAAAAGCCGGAAGTGGCACTGTGTCTCAAGTGGTAGAACGCTAACCTTGAGCTGAAGAGCTCAGGGACGGTGCCCAGACCCAGGGTTCAGGCCCCACGACCGACCAAAAAAAAAAAAAAAAAGATCATATGTAAGTAGATAGTGAGCTATTCTGCTCATCTACTAAGATTATCCTTGATGTACACAATAATGCTTCCCTATTACCCACTAATACCACTTCTGGGCATTTACCCACGTGACAACAAACAAGGCCACACTAAAGCTACCAGCACAATTGTGTTTATCACAGTATTATTTACCATAGCTAAGATATGATATCAACCCAGATGCACCTCAGTAGATGAATGAAGAAAATGTCACTCTCTCATACACACACACTTACACATGCATGTGGAATACTATGCTTCCATCAGAAAGAATGATACCACCTCATTTGTAAGGAAATGGAAGATCTTGGAAAAAATATTAAGTGAAGTAAGCCAGACTTAAAGAAACATAGGTCTCAGGTTTTCCCTTATTTGTAATAATTAGTTTATATCAAGAATAATCTTATGTATTTTAATTTGACATTTTGTTCTATGTTGAGCATAGAACATTATTGCTATATTGTTTGATATTATTTCTGCAAACAGGCAGGTATATTTAAAGAATTATATTAATCTCATCCATTACTGAAGGAAGAACAACTTTAAAGAGCAAACCCTACTCGGAAGAACAACTCCTATTTATTTAGCTTCATTCGGAAGAACAACTCCTACTTACTTAGCTTCATTCCTTTGTAAGGCCACTGTAGTCCCCTGTAACCTCATCTTGTACATTACAACTCTGTACTTGGTTATCCTTCATATCTACTATCTTCTACATTGTGATCTAAATGCCCTAGTGATTCCAGTTTGCTTTACTTTAAAAAAAAATTCTCTCGTAATGTTTGAGGTTGGTGTGTTTGCGTGTGTGTAGTATTACAAAGTTCGGAAGACAAAATTTTTGTTCATTTAGATTACATCTTTCTGGTCATTTTAAGTTGTGGCTAATGGGAGAAGTATCTTGCTATTTTAAGGATGAAACAGAACATGTATTTGTGCATGTACCAGAGTTGCTTTAATTGTGTGAATTTGAACACTTAACTTCGAAGTATATCTTGGCTGCTGTTGTGAATAATGTGAATAACAATGAACTACAAATATATTTACGAGTTACCCAGAGAGAAACAATCACATGATTGGTGAGTCAGATGATATTTCAACTTTGCATTTTTTTAGAAAATGCATACTAATTTCTACAACGAGAATATGAGCCTGTATTTTGACCAAGAGTGTAGAGAATTTTCTTTTCTCCATACTCTCACCAACATTATTGCCTTTTGAGTTTTATGAAAGTGCATGTTTCTAATAGGTGAAGTAACCCAGACTGGCTTTAGACTCAATTCCTCTTAGTCCAACCTCCTAAATGCTTGGAATTACAAACCTTTACCACCACACCTGGTTCTTTTGGGGTTTTTTGTAAGAGTTATAATAGTTATGAAGTAGTATCATAGTAATTTTCAATTGCATTTCTCTAATGACTTCTGTTCACTAAGCCAGCATAGAAATGGTATTAAACACAACTTTGTAAACCCACTGTGATTTTCAGGGCTTTTTGGAAAACAGGCCTATTCAGAACTTTTGTCCATTTTTATTCATGTTACTTGTTAATCTCATCTTTAAGCTCTCTATACAAAATCAATAATTAATTCAAGGTAGTAGAAAGGAAAAAATTAAGCAACTCCTAACATTTTAAAATTTTCAATATCATGATATTGCTTAGGTCACTTGAGACTATAAAACTCAATTTAGTTTGACCTTTTACAAGGCTATATTTATTTCATTTTATGTTTATTGCTCTTTCCAAAGCCTGCATGTCTGATTTCCCTTGGTTTCCTTCAGTTTCAAGTAGTTCAGATTTCAAACTGAAGAATAAATGGAAGGAAGCAAACAAAAAAACACTGTTCCTCTCATCCGATGATGCCTCTTCAAGCATGAGGTAAGTTCGTCCTTCTAAGTCCCTATGATAGGGTATCAAAAGGAGAATTCATTCTTCTAGGTCTCCCTATCTTTGCAATGTAACTTAAATGACGTAACACAATATACTGCTCAGATAAGTTTACGTTTTATCAGTTTTGCACATTTTCATATGCGCTTCAGCTCAGTGCACAACATTTCTTCATTATTCTGTCCCTGATATTTTTACAATATCAAGACAAGATAACCAGTTTGAATTACAGCATGAGAAGTTATCCACCTGGCTTCCTTGAAAGCAGATCACAGTCAATTGATAACATTAGTTCTGGTTTCTCTCTACATGTAATGGTTTCTGTAATACATATGGAATTATATTTAGTATTAAAAATTGCTGACCAAACTCAAAGCTTATTCATAGAAACTTAAGTATTTCACCAGTGTCATGCCTCTTAATTCTTAAGATAATATTTGCTGTAATGCTAATGTTATTACCATTATAATGTTGGGAAAAATTGTAATTAAAGGCACTAAGTGCACGGTCCAAAGACACACAATGAGGAAGGAAATCAAAGTTTCCAAAAGTCTTTCAGCAATACAAAAAAGGTAGGTAAAATTCTCCATTCTCTTACACACTCAATTCAATATACATATTGTCCAAGAAATAATACCATAGCAATTGTTGCCAAGGGTGGTTGTTTTCTGCCACATTTTGTCTTCAACACAGACTGTGTTGGTGACATTGGGTTATCATGCACAGAGATGAGCTTATAAATTGAGGTCCAAAGAGAGCCAAATTTCTTCTGTTCCACATTTCCAGTTTCCTTTTTAAAAAGTAGTAAAATTTTTAAATATCATCACGTACTGTCTTTTAAGACTCCAAAAACGAAATAAATTCACATATAATCACTCCAAAATGCTTTAAATGTAGATGATAAAACAAGCACTCATGAAGTAAATTTTCTTCTACATTTAATATGTTTCTGAAAGCCTTGTGCTGGTTGGTCACCCTTGTAATCCTGACTACTCAGGATATGTACTCAGAAGGCTGAGTTCTGTGGATAACATTTGGAAACCAATCAGAGCAAAAAATCATGACATTATTTTTCAAAAATTTTAATGAACTAGAAAAGAGCATGAATGGAGATGTAGCTAATATACTAGCTCACCAAACTAGAGGGGAAAGGCCTAGCAAGACCTTAAAGCCCTAAGTTCAAACTCTGAGCACGCCAACATGCAGGCACACACACATACACACACTCACACACTTATTCACGTCAGTGTTTTGCATTAATTTCTTAGTTAATGATATTATATGGGTATAATAGGGGAAATAAACTTTTCCATCTCAGAACATTTTTATATGTATTTTATTGTTAAAATACCATACAGAGGGGTTTCATTTACATGAGCAAGGTAATGAGTCCATTTCCTCTCAGGCATTGTTACCTCCTCCTTTGTTTTTTCCCCCACCATCCCTTCCTCACACCTCTACAAGTACACTCCCCCCCAACCCCACCTAAATTGTAAAGTTCAACTTTCAACATAGTGTCTTGTGCATCTCATTGTCACAATGGGTGGACCAGTATTCCTAGTTAACCATTTTGTTTCTTCTTTCCCCTCCCCAATTAGCTAAGTGTATATACAAGATTCAGGTGCACCAAAATCAAATACAGTGAAAACAGAGGTTATACTGTGGGCAAGGAACATATAAAGAAACAATAAAATACATCGTACATTATAAATACGTTTGAAATAATAGCAAGCAAGAAAAAACCCACTTGTGTACTTACTTTGGGGGTCATTTCATTTAACATCATCTTATCTGGTCATATGCACATAGCTTTTGACCTTTTCTGCTTATCTCAGACATATATTATTTATTGCAAATAAGGGAAACCATGGGACCTATGTTTCTTTGGACTTGGCTTACTTCACTAATATAATTTTTTCCAAGCCTTTCCATTTCCTAACAAATTGGGCAATGTCATTCTTTCAGATGGAGGTATAGAATTCCTATTCTCACACACACACACACACACACACACACACACACACACACACACACACACACAATGGAAATCAATCAATCTATCTATCTATCTATTTATCTATCTATAACATTTTCTTGATCCATTCATGTACTGAGAGGCATCAATGTTGGTTCCATATTTTAGCTATGGTAAATAATGCTGCAATAAATATATTAGTGCTAGTAGTTTTAGTATGGTCTTGTTTGTGATCATTTGGGTAAATGCCCAGAAGTAGTATTTGTTGAGTCATAGGGGAGCGCTATGTGGAATCTTTTGAGGAACCTTCATACTCCTTTCCGAAGTAGCTGAACAAGTTTACACTCCCACCCAAGAATGCAGTAGGGTTCAAATGCAGTAGGGTTCCTTTCTGGCCACATCCACTCCAGCGTCTGTTGTAAAAATATGGAACACTTCATGAATTTGCTTGTCACCTTTGCACAGGGGCCATGGTACCCTTCTCTGTATCATTTCAATTTTAGTGTATGTGCTGCCGAATTGAGCACAGAACATTTTTTATATATAAAGTGTAATTGATTTTCTTAAACTAAACAATTCAACAAAAAGTAAGTTCTAAAGAATTGTTGTGAAATTTTAAAACCATGTGTTTCTTATATAAGCACACATTTATGAATAAAGTCAAGATTGGCATGTCAAAAACAATATAATTCCAGATATTTGTTGTTCAAGAGATGTGTAAGAGGAGGAATTCAATTATTCTATACAAGGAACCTCTCATAATGAACATTGAAGCAAGTGTTAAGGTTTGTTAAAAGTTTTAATGTTTTAAATATTTTTAATTTTGGGAATTTGCTTATATATATATGCCAAAATTAAGACTGTATGACAGGTCATAAAACTTTTCCATAAAGTATTTAAGATTTATTGTAGCAGCATACACTACTAAGTGTGTACATTTCAGAGTTTATAGAAATTTTACTAATGAGAATTTGCAAATTCTTTGTGTAAAGAAGCAGAGTGAAGAGTTAAGACTTTGTTAATTCCACAGTTTCTGTTAAAACTTTAGGGCTTCCTTACTTTATAGGTTAGCGAGGAACAAATGATGATATAAGCCATATACAGATGAGATGAGCCATAAATAATAATCTTAGTGGGAAACTTTAAAGACTACTCATAGCCTATAAAACTCTTATTGAACATCATAATCTTAGGCAGTTTTAAATGTACAGGATTATGAAAAAATAGTAAAACCTAATATGTAGTATACTTCAAATACTGGAAACACTGGTAATTGTTTCATTTTTCATTTTATTAATTATTAATATTTAATGATTGGTTTTGTTTATTGTAGCATTGTTTTCCTTGTTGTAATATAATACAACTTTTTGTAAGTCGTCATTAGGAGGTACTTTGAGAATGTTACTGGGATGGCCACACCATGTTTTATAGGTGCATATGAATTTACAAAGAACAAAATTAAGAACAAAATATTCATTAAAATTTTTCTCAAGTAGAGTCTGAATCAGGAGTGTTAAGTGTCCACAGCTAAAATCTTAGCCCTAGGCTGAAGCAGCCGTCTTACAGAGTTGAGGTCACAAAAGTGAGAGACAGTGATTTTTTGTGTTTTGATTTTGTTTTTGTTGGTCGTGGGGCTTGAAATCTTGGGCCTGGGTGCTTTCCCTTAGCTCTTTAGTTCAAGGCTAGTGCTACCACTTGAGCCACAGGACCACCTTTGTCTTTTTCTACTGATGTGGTACTGAGGAATCAAACCCAGGGCCTCATTCATTCTAGGCACGCACTCTACCACTGAAACCCTTCCCAGTTCCTGAGAAAGTGTATTTTAAAAAGTCATCTAAACAACATTTGTTTTCTGCTTTGGCTTACATAATGATATACATGAATATCTTTTTATATTTTTGTGAATTGTCATACTTCTAAATTTATATTAATTTCAGCCACTTTATCCTTTTCAAAGTCATGAAATATCTCTAAGAATTTGTTTCTGTAAAGACTGTTTTTGCATTTATAATTTCTTCTGAGTCACTTTTATTTTTTTCAAAATCACTTTATATTTTATATTGACGGGTTTTCACACATCAAATGCCTTCAAATGTATATGTGTATTAAGGTTTGTATCCTGTCAATAAATGTGTAGAACACAATTATACCACTGACAAAAGATGATTTGCACTTCATTTATGTGCTTTTGGACTTGGGGAGTGACTTTAGGTGTGTCAACACAAGTAGAATCAGCATGAAACAAGCCAGCATTTCTTCATTTAAGATATAAGGAAAGGATACAGGTTGATCCATTGTAACAATAGGATGTACAAGACACTCTATCAGAGGGGGATGGAGGGAGGAGTTGAGGTGGTGTAAAGGGAAGGGATGGTAGAGGAAAAACAGGAGGGGTTAACAATGCTCAATAAGAAATGTTCTCATTTCCTTACTTGTGTAACTGTAACCCCTCTGTACAGTATCTTTACAATAAAAATATATATTAAAAAGATACAAGGAAAATTTCTGTACTTATGGGAAGTTATATTTGTCATTCAATATCAGCAAGGTATTGTTTTTAGGATGACAGGCATATTAAAATTTTGGATACTCAAATTCTCTACAAAAATAAATATATTATTTACATTAGAAACTGCCCACAATCTAGTGCAGTGTAATTGCTATGAGAAATTTTACCGCATTCTAGGTTTGTAATGGAAAGTAAATGTATATGCAGTATCAACAGATATGAATTTTTTCAGATAATTTTTGTCTGCATTTTGTGGATGGAATTGGGAAAGCAATTTTAAAAAGCACAAATTTCATCACCAAGAGCTGTCCGCAAAACGTAACAAGTTTCTAATACAGCAAAATTAAATGGTTTGGAACTCCAAGAAGTACTTGAATTGACACATTATCAGAAAGTGTAACCAGGCAAGCACTTTTGTTTTTAAATTTTTTTGGGGGTCCGGTCGTGGGCCTGAACTTTGGGCCTGGGAGCTGTCCCTCAGCTCTTCAGCTCAAGGTTAGCACTCTACCACTTGAGCCACAGAGCCACTTCTGGTTTTTTTTTTCCTGCTTATGTGGTGTTGAGGCATCGAACCCAGGGCCTCATGCATGCAAGGCAATCGCTCTACCACTAAGCCACATTCCCAGCCCCTAGGCAAGCACTTTTAAGAAATGCAGCTACAAGATTTCTCATTGAGTGCTTTCATAACACTTTGTGAAATACAAGTCAGAACCTCATTGGAGACTAGACAGTTTTCCCTCACCTTTCTGTCAAGCTCAGTTATTATCAATCAACATATAGCTAATCTTGAATAATCCTCTAATAAGAAAATGTTGATGGAGTGTTTATATGCAGAAAAGCTCGGAACACTAACTTTTTCCAATTGGCCTGAATGGTTGACCCCCACCCTATTATCCCAAGTCCATACGGACTCCAGGCATAATTCCAGGTATGTGTGAACTCCTTTGATGTGCAGGTAGGGCAATCCACCTAGGCCCAGTTGTAATCATCCCATCTCAGACCCAACTGAAAGTCCTCCATCTTTCTTGACCTAGGGGCTTTTCATTAACCTCTACCTCCTTGATCAGATCTCCTATAAAACACTGATCCTGTGCCAGCTACCTCACACAACCTCAATCCTGCTGGAAGGGCTGTGCCCCTGGCTGTTCCTCAATAAAGAGTCCTTTCTGTTGGTGATCAAGACAGGCCTATTCCTTTTCCATTCTCCTCCATTTTCCTAACATATGGTGCTGACACCCAGGAGATAAAACGCACCAGGAGTAAGTAGGTGCCCTCTGCCAAGGGGCCACCCACCTCCTTGCCACCTCTCACGGAGCCTTTCTGCTACCTTCCTCCTCCTTCCAAGGCTTTTCTTCATCAGAAGCACAGAGCCCTCTGAGCTTACTTTGGGCTAAACAGACACCTGAAAAACCTCCCAGCCTTTGCTTTTGTAAGCAGTGCAAGCAGTGGATGGCCACACTGCTGTGGCTTGAGGTATTATTGCCCCCGTGCGTAAGCTCAGAAAAAGCCTTATCTCTCCCCCTATTCTCTATCCTTTACCCTGTCCCTGGACTCTGATCTCCAGGCAGGTGGCTCTTCACTGTTTGACTGACTTCACCCAATACCTAAAAGCCTTCAGGACAAGGTAACTAGCCCGGTCTGTGGTGTAGGCACCTGACATGGACCCCAGGAGGGCAGGACTCCCTCCCTTCCTTCTTGTCTGTGGGGTACAGTGACTCCAGAAGCCTCTTCTTTCCTTATACCCTGATACCCTTTAATTAGGACCTTTGGGGATGCCCTCTCTTAATTATTGGGATCCATCCGTCTGGCTTCCCAAAGCACCAGCGGTGCCTGGAGCATCAGGACAGGATCCATAGTCCTACCAAAATTTCCAAATTGTCTCCCAAAGACACCCCATTGGCATGCCTGCTGTCTAAACTTAAGACTTTGGGCTGACTGATTTACAGTCATAAAAAAACAAAACTGACTTGTTTTTATTCCAAAATCTGGTCTCATTACCATGGCACTGCTGACCTAAATTCAGAACCTTAGGTTTTACTCTTGCTGATTTAAACAATTCTCCAATGAAACTGGGAGGAGTCTGAGGTCCCCTAAACCTAAGCCCTCCTCAAGCTCTGCTCCAGAAAATACTCACTTTGCTTGTTCTGTTCGGTCCACCAAGTCCTTCTCTGACCTCCACTCCAGAGGGCTCCCTCTCCACTCTCCTGCCTTGCTCACCAAGCCCTTCTCTGCCAGGAGCCACCCAATGTTTGCTCTAAAAAAGTAATTCCTTATCTTGTAGCAACTCAATCTGTCTCTCTCCCCCTCTCCATTTCCCTCTATCTCTCTTTTCTTTGATGACCTCCATCACAAAAGAACCTTTTCTCCTTCCTTGCTCTTCTAACTACACTCTTGGTATTTGCAGTTGGTCCATATTCTCTAGGCTAAAACTGTATCTGTTTCAAGCAAACTCCTTTTGCTGACCCCAGTCTCTGTGCCTGCCTGTCTGCATGCTTGTGTAGCTGACACAAGGTGGGGGTGGGCATAGGCCTCCAAAGGTAAAACAACAAGCTATGAGTCCTGTTAAAAATCCTTCTAAACAAACCCCTCCATACTTATACATTTCTCAACCCTCTTCTATGGCTAATACACCTTCTTCCCTTCCAGACCATAATTAAATGGTCCTCTGGTCTGGACATTTCGTTAATCTGTTATTGACTGAGGCTGGCTGACAAACACAATGAGGACAGCCTCTGTCTTTTGCTGCTCTCTCCCTTTACCACCCTGAAATCCCATAATAGAAACAAGCCAATCCTTCTTCTCTTAGGGACTTAGACAATAATACAGTCCTTTCCTCTTTCCTGAGCCCACTCACTTCAAAATCTAGATTCTTAATTTCTCCTCTAAGTGGCTACCGAAGAAAAATCCCTCCCTCTCACCTCTTCCAATAACTTTATCCAATTATTCAAACTACCTTTTCAGTAACTTCATTATGCCACATCCTCCCTTTAAATATCTGCAGGTTAAAAGTGCTATCTTTTCCCCTTACAAACCTGTTCAACCACCTCCTCCCCCAATTCTCTCTACATGCCTTGGAAGCTGAACCTAGCAAGAGACAAAGACCACATGATGGGTTTTCCTTCAACCCCCACACTTCCACCAACCTATCTCCTCTCTACTCATCACTGTTCTAATGGTTAAAATGTTCAATTTAAAATACTAAACCACCTCATCACCAAAATTGATTTAAAGGGTTCCTTCTCTTGTTGTCAATGTTTGTTTAAAGGTGGAAATTCTGTTTGTCAAAATTTGCCTTGCATTTTGTTTGGTATTGCCTTGAACACATGGTTTTTTATCATATTGGTCAAAACAATATCACTTTGCCATTGGAATTCCAAAAAATCTTATAGCCGATTTTCATTTTTTAAAAAACCTACGCGCCTTAAAACGTTTGTTTAAGTGTGTGTGTGTGTGAGAGAGAGAGAGAGAGAGAGACAGAGACAGAGACAGAGACAGACAGAGAGAGAGACAGAGAGCACGTTCAACATAATCTCATTATAATACATAAAAACGGTGTAAAAATTATCTTCTTATAATTCTTGGTAGTGATATTTCTCAACAAATGTGCTGTTTGTTATAAGAAAACATCTTTTTCAAGGGTAGTAGTAAAAGTAGTGAGACCCAGTTCAGTCCTAGCCAGCTGTGAGGATAAACACCAGTAAGGAGGTAAGAATTTTCTAAAAATGTTTGTTCCACATATTTGTTTCTGTCAGAAAATTTGAGTATGTAGAAGATGGTATGAATATGCCTTAAAAGACAGTTTATGAGTAAAAGTTTGTATGTAATTGTTGGCTGTGATTTACATTAAAACTATCATGTCATTCTCTATGTCCATCTAAAGTCAAGTGTCTTAACCAATCTTTGTATAAATTTGTAAGCAACAAAGCAGGAGATCTGACAATTCATCCGAGGGACAGATTCTGGCCAAGATCTTGCTTGGACTATCCTACCTCCAGCATGGTAGATTGGACTTCTGACTGACTCCATCACACACAGCTGATTCTTGGTAAAAGACTGCTTTAGATTTACAAAAACTAAGACTCCTGGAAAACTCTCTGGAAACCTTTCCAAGCCTGACCTGAGAAAGCCAGCTGCATTGTTATGGTGTTAAAACATGTGTAGGCCAGGACAGCCTCTTGTAAAATTGGTTATCAGGTTTTCCAGGCATCCAAGCTGTGCTCAAACTCTCATCCCATCAATTGAGTTTTGTCATTGTAGAGTTCTGGCAAGTATTTGTTGATCAATTCTTGACAGGATGCATGTAAGCTCTACTTGTTCCTATTAATTTCTGGTTGCTTTAATTGGAAATAATAAAAGATTTTTTGTGGCAAATATTGCAGTTCAAAGCCAGCCTGGGCAGAAAAATCCCTCTGAGACTCTATAATCAGCAAAGAGCCAGGCTGGAAGCAGGCTCAAAAATTAACGAGCCAACGGCTAAAAGTGAGCTTGTGACTCAAAGTGCTAGCTTTGAGCTGAAGTGCTCAGGGAATTCCCTCAGGCCTTGAGTCCAAAGCCTATATCTAAGCCACAAGCACCTACACGTCCAGGACAAGGTGGAAAAGAATAAGAGGAGATGATGTCACATCAGCCACTTCGTGCCTACCTTTTCAATATTAACCAGAGCCAAGCGGTCAATAGACACAAGTTGAGAAGCTTGTCCATCTACTGTCTGTATCTGTCTAACTTCTAACTGGACAGGAATTTACATTCTTGCCTTTGTTACCTGCTATTGATAGGAAATGATCAAGGTCTCACACCAGGCCCTTAACTTCTCCAATCCAGGCCTAACTTCTGACTGGTTATGGGCTCATGATACAAATGGAACATTTATGGCTTGTGCCCAGGGTTTGTTTTACTGTGTCACTCATATGAACTAGTCCTGCCACCTTGTTAGCCTTTTGACTGATCTCATCATTTTCAAGTTTCTCTCTAACAGGATAACAGTCCTCATTCAGGATCTGGGACCAAGTCAAGGCCATCCTATTACTGCAGGCAACCAGAGGCTTTGCTGACACTGCCCTGGATCCAACACAGACCTGAAAGACCCCAGCCCAGTGACTCCTTTAAACCCTCATGCCAGCAGGAAATAGCCAGAAAAGACCATGATGCCCCTCCACATTTTATACTCCTTCAGGGTTACAAATGATGGGAATCTGCTTTGTTCTCATAACTCCATGATACTCCCACTCATCACAATTCTTTTTATGTCTCAAAGACCCTATATGAAGAACTTGCCTCTCACCTCTTGGCCCTAACATTCTATCAAGATGGAATATGATGAATTGACCCCGACCCTAAATCCCGGGTATTTGTGAACTCCTTTGAATTACAGGAAGGGCAATCCACCTAAGCCCAGCTGTACACATCCCATTGTGGTCCCAACTGAAAGGCCCCCACCTTTCTTGACCTAGGAGCTTTTCATTAACCTCTACCTCCTGATCCTGTCCCAGCTCCCTCACACAACCTCCAAACCCACTGGAAAGGCTGTGCCCCTCACTGTTCATCAATAAACAGTCCTTGTTTGTTGATGATCAAGTCCATCCTATTCCTTTTCCACTCGCCTCCATTTTCCTAACAAGGACCATCTGTATTCTATGGCCCAGAAGTGAGAAAATTAGGTAAGCATATATGTAATTTTGATTCTACCCACATCAGTTATCTATCCAGACCTGTATCAAAGTGAGAGGATTTTAAAAGAATTTAGTGATTTAAAAGTTAAAATTAAATGTAGAATGAAATTAGTTCCAATGCATTACTTTAAGATATTTAGAAACAACTGAGCAACCTAAAGGTCAATAAGACTTTTTTATTGGAAGGGAAGGAATAGTGTTATTTGGTTCTGTATATTCTAAGTAATTTGCAAAACGAATTTACAAAATAAAATTTACATTTGCAGTAGATTTGACACTTATTAATTTTTGTATATTGAAAGGAGCACAAGCCTCAAGAATATGTCGATGCAATCCTCTAATTTATCTCTAAATGCTTATGCTTCTGGTCTCAATATTAAAACTTCAAAAACTTAATTTTTAGCTAGTTGTGCAAAGGGATTTCGTTTCATCATGTCAGTGTTGAAGAGAGTGTACATGTGCATTTCAATGTACAATGCATCTGGATCATTTTCACACTTTCCATTTTTCTTCCTTCACTTACCCCAATCCCATTTTCCCTTCAAGTTTCCTATTTATATTCTCAAATATGTACATTGAGGGTTATGACTGTATTAGTCAACCATTTCCATCTCCATTCTTCTGCCCTATTCCCATTAAGCCCAGCTCTCCCTTTTAAAACTTGTTTCAACTTCATGGTATTTTGTTAAATTTCTCTCCCTTTGGCATTTGGCTTTGGGCTTGCCACATTCTCTTCCATGTTTGACCTACATAACTGAAGATATTTCTCCACATTTCTAATCTCTGAATGGCTGAGATAGGTCTCTTTTACTATAACCATTCTGTCCTAAATTCAGAATTGTATTCCTTCTTTGGTAGTCTGCTCATCACAGGGAAAGCTGTAGAACTCAAGGCAAATAGGGTGGAAAAGTGTAGTAGTGGAGGTCATTAGACATTGATGAAGTAAACTATATAACTCATGAGCATAGATGCAAGGGAGGAACTGGGAGAGAATGAGGGAATGGAAGACAGTGTATGAAAGGAAATATACTCATTAACTGACTCACATAATTGGAATCTCTCTGTATATCACCTCTGTTATAACAATTAAAGTCATTTGAAAAAAATTCCTCCATGCAATGTGCTAGCCTAAACTACTTCCTTTGAAGAAAATCTACAGCAGTTAGAACAACAGTTAAATTTATTAGAAAGAAAATACAATATTTAATTTGAAACCGTGTCACATCAAATGAGGTTAGGCCAAAAAAAGAAAATAGAGTCAGGAAAATCTTTTTGTTGCTATTAACTGTCTGCAGAGAACTCTGAAGTTGAGCTAAAAGTGGAAATGCTATGAGGTGGCAAGTCCACCCTGACATCTCAGAATGCTGAGAGCTGGCCACAGAAGGGTTAAAACAGACAATTCTTGAGAGAGTTAAGAGACTGGAGTGTCACACTCCTTCCTTAGTGCTGGAAATGCTGAATTTTCAGTGCTGTTGACCTTGAAGGCAAAGGTGATGTGTATATCAGGTCTAGACATTGTCTGGTTGCAGTCTCCTCTCTCAAAACAAGGGAAAAAAGTGTCTCTCACAAACTCTGTTTCGGCTCTGATGGTAATATTAATATAGATGCTTTATTTATTTTCTTGGTCATGGGGCTTGAACTCTAGGCCTCAGTACTGTTCCTGAGGTCTTCAACTCAAGGCTATTGTTTTACCAATTGAGCCATAGCACCACTTCAGTTTCCTGGTGATTAATTTGAGATGAGTGTCTCAATGACTTTCCTGACTCTGCTGGCTTTGAACTGCAATCCTCATATCTTTGCCTCCAGATTAGCTAGGATTATGGGTGTGAGTAACTCGTACCTAGCTAGATGCTTTATTTTTTTTCATGTATCCATGGTTACTTGCTCTATGTAAATTCAAGAAAAAAATGTTTGATTGTAGAGACTCAAGGCCCAAGTGCTACTTAGCCTTGGGAACCCATGTTTCACTATATCTCTCTTTTATATTTATTTATTTTTTGCTTTTTTCTGCTTTTTTATTGTGAAAATGCTGTACAGAGGGGTTATAATTATATGGGCAAGATAATGTGTACACTCTTATAAAGCATTGTAGCCTCTTCATTTGTTTCCCCTTCCCATCCTCCCTCCGCCCCCCCCCAACCAAACCTCCTCCCAGCCCAAAAAAGTTGTAAAATTCTTTTTCGACATAATGACTTGTGCATCTCATTGTTGCAATAGGTACACTTGTATCCCTATTTAAACGATTTGTTTTTTCCCTTCCTCTACACAAATTATACCAACATCAAATACAGTGAAAGTAGGGGTTATATCATGGGGGAGGGACATACAAAGCAACAAAGAAATAATCTAATAAATGTGTTAGAAACAATTGCATGAAAGAAAAAAAAACATTTGAATACATATCTTAAGGTTCATTTCCCTAACATCAACTTATCTGGCCTTTTCTGCTTGACTCAGACATATACTATATATTGCAAATAAGGGAAACCATAGGACCTATGTTTCTTTGGGCCTGGCTTACTTCACTTAATATAATTTTTTCCAAGTCTTTCCATTTCCTAACAAATGGGGCAATGTCATTCTTTCTTATGGAGGCATAGAATTCCATTGTGTATATATACCACATTTTCTTGATCCATTCATCTACTGAGGGGCATCTGGGTTGGTTCCCTATTTTAGCTATGGTAAATAATGCTGCAATAAACATAGTCGTGCTGGTACCTTTAGTGTGGTTTTGTTTGTGAACATTTTGGTAAATACCCAAAAGTGGGATTGGTGCTCAAAAGACTCCACATAGAGC
Organism: Dipodomys merriami; assembly: GCF_024711535.1. Classification (NCBI taxonomy): domain Eukaryota; kingdom Metazoa; phylum Chordata; class Mammalia; order Rodentia; family Heteromyidae; genus Dipodomys; species Dipodomys merriami. The sequence goes on along the minus strand of NW_027202479.1, from coordinate 199,786 downwards.
TCCCCTATGACCCAGCAATCTCTTTTTCTTTATATATGTGTTTGTCTGATTTTCTTTGGCTCCAGATTAATATATAACTATGTCGGATTATGGTTAACAACAATTTTCCTCTACAATGGTAAGAGAAATGTCCATTTTAAGAGACATATCAGCAAAGGAAAATTGATCAATAAGAAAAACTGGTTCCCAAATAGAGCATTTGAAGAAAAAACGAAAAGATAATTGGAGAGAAGAGGAAATGAGAGAAAGAGACAGAGAGAAAAAGAGACAAATTAGAAAGAAGGACGTAAAGAAATCTAATAAGCAGGAAACAGAATGAACAGAGAAAACCATAGAAAAATAGTCTTGTAAAGATACCTTAGAATCAGACAGACAGATTTCTAGAAAGGCCACAGATTATATTATCAAACATAGGCTAAGAATCAGGTAAGCTAAGGACCATGGAACAATCCAAAAACTATGTAAGGACAGTAATTTAAGTACACACACCTTTCTCAGTCCCCTACCACATCCAAAATTGTATGGGATCACATTATTTCAGCAACTCTTGTAAAACTTCATTAAGATAGTTCAGTGTTGCTCATGAGGATGTGATCTCTGACAAGGTGCTAGTGAATCTTCATCTTCCAGAAGTCACCTACTTGGTGTCATTGAATCACATAACAAATGTTACCACCTTTTCTCATATCAGAATAAGAAGACACAAATGGAAACAGATCTGCACTCAACTTAGAATATAAGATTTTATAATTACTTAATCTACAAGTCATCTTTATCTGATTTAGAAACATGTTCCTAAAGCTGAAATTGTTTTTGTCCTTTTCAAGCCTGGACACCCTTAGGGACATAAAATGCAATGTAAAAACATGAGAAATAAAAAAAAAAACACCTCACCAGAGATCCTTTCATTCTTTCTTGATGTTGACAATGATCAGAAGATTCTGGAAGCATGGCTGGGAGATTGGCAAATGAGGTAGTCAGGAAAGAACCTCTGTGATTTAGCCCCAGATTTTCCTGTTGAAAATATTCTAAATGAACTGGAAAATCATAAAGCCTTCTGGGGAAAAGAATTTTTTCTGTGTCAAGTAGAGCATTAAACTCTTCACTAAAGGTGAATCCACAATCTATTAGTTGGTAGATAGGCTAAAAGCAATTAATTTCTAGGTTAATATACATATAGGATTTTTAAAAATAATGTTCCCACAAAATAAATGAATAATTGAAAGAAAAAACACATCCCAACTTTAGTACAATTAGTTATTACTGAAATACACTTAGGGATGTATGAAGTACATTTTATTAATGCAAAACTATCCTAAGGACTCAATTTAGAATTTGTGCTCTACCTCATTCATCAACAAAATTAATAACCATAGAAAAATGTATGTGAATATTCCATATCTGTTCACCAAACTCATACAGGAAAAATGCATCCAATAGATATTTCTTGTTATAATTTCAATTATGGTTGTCAAGCATACAAATATTTTTCTGTATACAAATACTCAGAACAACCTTGTGCAATGCTGCGCAATTTGCCATTTAACCTGCTTTGTCCAAATGGACATCAGTAAAAAAGATATAAACACCAGTTTGAGAAGTCCCTCACTTTCCTAAACATTGATATGAAAAACTATGGCGATATTGCTGGATATACACGATTTAATAAAGACACACCTTAAAATACTAGTAATCGGAGTGACACAATGCCAATTAGCCACCTACATCCAAGGAAGGAGAACACTAAAGTCTAATATGTTACTTAAACAATACTAGCACAAAATACTAAGGCGAGGACACCCCAGAATCTAGATACATAAAAATTAAAACAAATAAATAGCTTTGTCATTTTATATTTTCAGTTGTTTTATTACACAGGAAAAGCTATTATCCACAATTCTGTATATTTTAAAATACAATATTGTGGAATGGAAACTCATAATATAAAATTAAATGAACTTTACATTGACATTTACCAAAACTGAAAATCTACTCTGTACACATCAGTTAGGTTGTTTGTGTTAGGAAAGACAATATGAATCATTTAAAAGCAATGTTTACACATTAATATTGGGTTTTTCTACATCACCACGATGTTTCTTCAAACAATTTAGAAAGAGGGCTGGGAAAGTGGCTCAGTTTTAGAGTGCTGGCCTTGCATGCATGAGGCCTTGGGTTTGATTCCTTTGCGCCACATTAGCAGAAAAAGCCAGAAGTGGTACTGTGTCTCAAGTGGTAGAGCACTAGCCTAGAACTGAACAACTGAGAGATAGCCCCCTGACCCACAATTCCGGCCCAATACTGGCAAAAAAGAAAATAAAAACAGAAAAATAATTTAAAAGAATTTATTGTAAGCTGTGTCTATATTCATAATGCTTGAGGTCAGGAGTATTATAGATTTCAAGGTGGGATATTTTATTTTTGCTTTGTGATTTGGACTATTTTCATATATACTAGTGATTGAACATACCTCCTTAAAATTTCAAAATTTTCTATTTCAGATTATTTTATTAAAATATAATCTTTATTTAAAAGATGGCATTGTAACTGGGCTATGGTTGCTTAATCCAAGTTACCCAAATGTCTGAGACCTTAGGATCATAGATTGAAGACAGCTGTGGGAGGAATGTCTGGGAGACTCTGATCTCCAATAAATTACCCAAAATAGTTGCCAGTAGAGATGTGACTTAACTGGTAGAGCATTAGCATTTGGCAAAAGAAGCTCATGGTCAGTGCCCAGGAATTAAATTTAAGAAGGAGGATTAGCACAGAAAAAGTGGCATTGGATTGTATTAAAATATATTTTACCAATTGTTTCAGAATACGTGTTTAGGAAGTCTCATTTTAAATGGTGTAAAGCAGGCTCATTATTATACTGGAGAAATTGGCATTTGTCCATAACAAATAAACCAAGTGGAGTGTAACCCTGTTAGTAACAATTTAAAAGTTGCAAACACAAAAGGAAGTGCAGAAGATAAAAATTGTTTGAACATGTTTCTATAAGGTATTTGAAAGGAGTGCTTATGCTTCACTGACGTCAATTCCCAAAAGGAATTTCCAAAGTGAAATACTTCTTTGAGCAGATTGTGACAAGAAGGATAACATTAGGTAAAACTTCAGAATATGTAAAACACATACAACCTTGAGCAAAATACATTACTTCAAATTTTCTTCAGTAACTTTTTATAAGACCAGAGATCCCTGACCAACACCTCCAGAACAGGCAGGAAAAACCAACATAATAGATCTAGCATTAATTCTCGGGTCTTCATCTGGCCCACAAAAGATGGACGGAGTCCAAGGAAAGGTAACTGTGGCCACTAGCCCATTCCCCAGCCTCCCTTAGCAGCGGGGAGTCAACTCAAGCAGGAAAACTCATTTATTAACACAGTACAAGTAGTTTTTAAAGCAAAAATGAGCAGCTGGCATTGGAGGGGAGGAAGAGGAACCAATCACTGTCAAGGTCATACCCTATCATGCACCTAAGCTTCCATGGGCTGGTTACGCACAGAACATACAGCAAATTGGGCTCTGCCCACTCAATTCCTTCTCAGCACCATCTTTTCTACCCATGTGCTCTACAGATTCTGCTTTTTTTGTTTTAATGGCAGACCCACCTCCCAGTTAGTTATCTTTTCCCCTCCTTTGTCAAGGTTATTTTAACAGGATTACATTGATAAGGATAGCATTGGCCACTCAGGAGTTTCAAGGCAAGTCTGGGGGTCGAGGTTTGCCAGACAAGGATAGGGAGGGCCCTTGTTCATGATCCAAGAGCCCGTCCTAGTTATCTCACATCCTTACCTAGAACAATAATAAACATCAGTCTCACCACCGTTAGAAATGCCTGAAGCAGTTCAATTAATTCCTGGGCACATATAAAAGTCAGTATCTTGTAAGGTTGTTCTCTTCAGAACATAGGAGCAGCCTGGGTATTGGGAGTTCCACACATGCAGCATGGTGAATCCTCGTGGGCTCCCACACTCAGGCCATTCTACTATATTCCAGAAAAACATGGAACATTTAAAACAAACTGAAGACATAGCAAACCAATCCTGGGCACATGGTGTCTTTAAAATGAGCCAGTTCCTTGTACATGCCTTTAACCGAGCACAGGGTCAAGATGTCCTTTGAGCTTTACTGTCAGCTCCCAATGGCTCCCAACATCTCCCCTGTCTTTGTTTAAAGAAGCGAACCCCCCTGTATTAGGTTGGGTGGATCACATTGTCTGCCTTACCCGTCATCGGGAACTTCTTCAGAGTGAAGCGAAAGGCCCTGTCTTACGTTGGTCAGACTGACACCCCCTCTTACCCATCTCTGGCCGTGATTCCTCTCGGGGGAAATTCATTCACTTGGAGCTTGATCATATGTAAATGTTTGGCTAAGCTCATAAGAGTTTTGCAGTGCACGTATCATGCAAGGAAAGCATAGAAAAACCATCAGCAAATGCATTACCAGGCCAAGCAATGTCATTAGCAGTTCTTTAACATTAGTCAAGGATGGAATAGCAGTCTGCCTCTTCAGAATCCAGAGGTGGGGCCTGTTCTAATCTGGCTATTTGCCGGTGGGGTTGAAAAAGATCTAAAGACAAGATATTTGATGATTTCTGCATTGCCACCACTAATCACTGCCCAGGTCACCCGTTGAGGTTGATGCAGATTCCGTAGGGCCATATCCCAGACTGGGAGGGTCAGGAGAGCCAACAGCTGGAGTATCACCATCTGCAATTGTTAGAGATTCTCAAGGTCTGGTTGCCCTTGGGGATGGTTAGTAATTATCTTTCTGGCTTTCCTCTTTTAAATACAAGCCTTGGCCACCATAGCCCTTTTTCTTTCCTTGTTAGTTAGTTTATCCTTGGGTATCCTCCTGTACAGAGGAAATGGGTAAAAACTTAAGGTTCCTGGCAGGGATCCAAATGGGGACTGTCTCCCCTTTGGGAAAAACACATCCAAATCTCCTGCCCATGGCGTGGTCAGGACCTCTCCATTGTTGTGTCAGGGGGTCCTTCCACCTGACTTTCAGATGGGGCTTAGGGTTTAGTTGTTCCCAGTGCTTCTGAAATCTGGATTCAGTTGCCCCTTTTGAAAAATTGTAAATATTAATGGTAAACAAATCTATCTGTATCTGTATATGGGGGCTAACTCCCCTTATTTGTTTTAATAATTGATCCTTAAGACACTGGTGATTTCTTTCTATAATTGCTTGGCCTTGGGGAATATAGGAAATTCCTGTAGTATGATTAATATGCCATTTGTCAAAAAATCTGACATTGCTTTACTAACAAAACAGTGTCCATTATCGGTTTTAACTTGTGCTGGTAGACCCAAGGTGGCAAAGCATTGAAGAAAATGTGCTTATGAATATTTAGTTATTTCTCCTGTATGTGCTGTGGCCCAGCATGCTCCTAAGTAGGTATCTATAGAGACAAATGTATATTTAAACTTACCAAAGGCTAGGAAATTAGTAACATCCCTTTGCCAGAGGACATTAGGTTTAAGGCCTCTGGGATTTAACCCTGGTGGTTGTAATGGGGATACTTTTAAGAAGGGCAGGCATGTTGTACAGGTATGTACTATCCGTTTTATGTCCTTTACAGGAATCTGAGGAAATCTATGCTGAAAACCTCTCCAATTAATGTGGGTTAAATCATGCAAACAGGTAGCCTCTTGTAACTTTAATGGTTGTGGGCCAGTAGCTAACTGGTCTACCAAATTATTGCCTAGGGATAAAAACCCAGGAAATTTTGAATGCTCTCTCAAATGTTGAATATGAATAGGGGGCTCCCCGCTCTTCTAATAGGCTCATACGGGTAACCATAAGAGGGGAAATAGGGTTTTCATCCAGCTTAATGTGTGCCTGGGGAATACGAGGGAACAAGTTAATCATATATAGGCTATCAGAATACAAATTAAAGGGCTTTTGAATGTCCTGAAGGGCCATAATTATGGCTAGCATTTCTTTATATTGTGCTGACCCTTAAGAAGGCTGAAATCTTTGTTGGCTTGGGGTCTTTTGTTGTTCCTCAAAGTCTGCATACACAGAGCCTGCTTTTCCTTAATCAGTAAAACCATGGAGGGTGCCACGAATAGACGTAGGAGAAAATAGAGATGGTATTTTGAGGGGAAGTCGACATAACATGACAGTCCATTTGGATGGCCCATAATGGCAGTCAATTTGGCCTCGAAACCCCTCCAAGGAGAGAGCAAGACGAGCATTGGCTCGAGCGAGCCACTCAACATCTGCCATCTGAAAAGGAAAAACAATGAAGTGAGGGTCAAGGCCATAATGCCTTTGGGCTTGGGTCCTTCCCTTGACAATAGCATCTGCAAGTTGGTCTGCCTGAGAGTACACCTGAGGTGTGCCCCCAAGGGGAGTGTGAACCCACTCGAATGGCTCCCCTGTTTGAGTTAAAACTGCAAAAATCAATGTAACACCTGAAAACAACCAAAGGGAAAATGGGCTCAAAAATAAAATACCTCATTAGGGAACATTTATCCAGGGCTTTTTGGAACTGCAAAAATATTGCCCAATGGATATATGTAATTGTAATAACTTCTTGGGGCGTCCTGTCTTTTAGTAGAGCAAATAAGGGCACAAGACTATCTTTAGGGACAGGAACCCATGGTAACAGCCAATTGATTTCCCCTAAAAGACTCTGAAGTTGGGTTAAGGTTAGAGAGGCTAGAATATCCAGCAAAGGCTTAAGGGGTCTGGCCTGAGTCAAGGTAAAGTGGGTTCCAAGCACCTTAACAGGAGGTACCTTTTGAATTTCAGTGAGGGCTATGGTAAACTCCCTCCCCTTTTAAATATGGCAAGAACCTGGGCCAGAAGGCCCTCCAGGCGGCTCAGGTCTTGGTGTCCAAGAATTATATCATCCATGTAGGCATAGGCAAGGGAGGTATCTGAACCCAGAACAGGCCCTAAAAGTGTGGCCAAGTATTGTTGGCAAAAGGCTGGGCTATTGGACATTCCCTGTGGCAGCACCGTTTATTTGAACCTCCGATCAGGCTGGAAAAATTTAAGAGAAGGGATGGAAAAAGAAAACTTCTTGCAGTCATCTGGATGCACGGGGACAGAAAAAAAAAAAAAAAGCAATCTTTAATATCAATCACAACCAAGGTCTATTCTGAAGGTATAGCAGGAGTCCAGGGCATGCCTCTTGGGAGCGTTCCTCCTAGCTCCATCCTTTAATTTACCTTAAGTAGATATTGGAGCACATGGCAAGCCCCGGAGACTTTTTGAATAACAAATACAGGTGTGTTCCAAGGACTCATAGAAGGGGCTATATGCCCAAAGTTTACTTGTTCCTCCACCAAAGGATGGATGGCTACAAGTTTAGGTTTGGTCAATGGCCACTGTTCCACCCAGACAGGGCTTCCAGGCTTCCAACTGATGGGAGGTACTCGGGGAACAGTGGCCTTTAGGATTGGGGGTGCACCCAAGCGGTTCCCCTATGTTCTTCTCTGTAATTATGAAATTTAAAAAATCCTTTTTCTTAACTCCCTCTAGATCCTGTTTAAGCCTTTGTGCTTCTTCCCCATCCAGGATATCATCATAGGAAGCTTGATGGTCCATAATGACCACAGCATCCATTTGTCTTAGCATGTCTTGCCCTAGTAAATTGGCAGTGAGGCTGTTTGCTACTAAAGGGCATATCTTTCCCTGTTCTACATCTGGGTTAGTCCATTTCATAAGGGCAACCATCTCTTTGGATTGGGAGTTGCCCCCTACCCCCAAAATAGGGGGCCCAGGTACAAGCTTCCAATCCAAGGGCACTTCCTCCTCCCTGAGTATGGTTTGATTTCGCCCCGTGTCAATTAAGCAGTGAAACCTCTTTCCTCCTATGAGAATACTTATTTTAGGGCTTAGTCCTTCCACTAGGGGGACGGTCCAATGGGCTTGGGTCGTCCTGCTGCGAGGCTGCCTGTGCCTCGCAGCAGAGGGGGTTACTCCTTGAGTAGACAGGGCTGGAGGATGCCCCTCCCCTAGTTTAAAGGCTTCTCATCTAAATCAAACTTGGATCAACAATCCTTTTTCAAAAGGTATCCCTTCCTGCACCTGGGGCAGGGTGTAGGGGGCGGTTTGGTCCCCCCCCCGGCCGGTTGGAGGGGGATTGTTGTAAACAGTCCCTCTTAAATTGCCCCTCCTGCCCATAAGAGACCCCTCCCAGATGGTCTTTGGGTCCCTTGGCCCTGGGCTGCCAGCGCCTGGGTAATAGCCTCAGTCATTTCAGATGTCTGAGCATGTAAAGCTAAAGCTAATGATTGGGACTGGTGCTGTTGCTGTCCACATTCTGGGAGGCCACCACCCATCTGCTCAGGGAACTCTTTCTCAATCCTGCACAGGACATGCGGTGGTCTGCATTCATCCCTTCCCAGACCAGCAGCTTTACAAACTGATCTCAGAGGTTCCCTGCTGGTAGCTTGCAGTGAATGCTCTGTTGGACTCATTCTATAAACTCAGCTAGAGGCTCACCAGGTTTTTGCCTCACTCCTGCTATGGGGGTCTCAGTGGGCCCATCATCCAGTTTGTACCATCTGGCAAGTCCTGCCTGCCTCACCTGGTCACAGTATGGGCCAGGTATTGTGGCCTGTTGGACACCAGTGGAGTACCCTTCTCCAGTCCCTGTTAACATGGCATAAGTAAAAGGTATTGCGGGTTGAGGCTGCCAGTTATTCTCCACTCTCACTCTACATTACTCCTTAAAGAAAGCACACCATTAAATCAACTGAGAACTGGTGAGAACAGCTTTGGCTACATCCAGCGTCCTTATGGACACATGGGTGATAAGCAATGTCATGTAATAGGGTCTGGGCCCAAGGAGAGTTCGGGTCATCCTCCACCACTGCCTTGTAGAGCTCTTTAAGATCCTTAGCTTCCCATGGATATCATTCCAAGGGCCTGTTTGCTCCTGGTGCCAGATTGACCAGATACACTTGGGGATGTAAATCCTGTGGCCTAGGCTCCAGGCCCCCAGGTGGCCCTTCCTTTCCAGGGTAGGCCTCTGAGTAGGTTACTTCCCCAGACCTCAGCTCCTACATGGATCGTTGGTAGGAGTCCAAGTCTTGCAGGTCCCTCTCGCATGTCCTGTAGGGTGTCTTACCCTATTCCCCCCCACCCAATCGGGGGAATAGGGAGGGAGCCTACGACTATCAGGGGGACCTGAGTCAGAGGGGGTAACTTTCACCCTCGTTTTGACTTCCACTGTGCATGTCTCAGTGCATTCTCCCTCCAATTTGACCCATTCCTTTTCCTTCTCAATTCCCAAGTCCTACTTTACTCCTTCTAGGCCTAATGTTGCCTCCTCCTCCTTCTTCTGTGAGATAGCATTACCCATAGTAAGGGTTTCACTTACCCTGAGAGACTGTTTTGCCTTGACCGGTGTCTTTTCCTTTTGTGCCCTACTTGTGGCGCCAGATGTCTGATATTCGTCTGTCCCACAAAAGATGGACGGGGTCCAAGGAATGGTAAGTCCCCCACTAGCTGGTTCTCCAGCCTCCCTTAGCTCGGGAGACAATCAGACACAGCAAGGAGTCAACTCAAGTGAGGAAACCTCGTTTATTAACACAGAGCAAGCAGTTTTTAAAGCAAAAAAGACCAGGTGGCATGGGAGGGGAGGAAGAGGAACCAATCACTGTCAAGGTCATACCCTATCATGCACCTAAGCTTCCACAGGCTGGTTACGCACAGAACATAAAGCAAATTGGGCTCTGCCCACCAACTCCCTCTCAGTGCCATCTTTGCTGCCCATGTGCTCTACAATTAGTAATTCTATATATGGCACGATCAGGGTTAGTTTGAGAGATCACATGCCAGAAATGATAGTGAGAATAGGATTAAGGATTAGTAAATAGGCAGATACAATCATTTGTGACCATTACTCCTGTACACCAAACCACAGCCTCATGTTCCCGCTGATAGTCTCTGGCTTATTCTTAAACCCAGTTCTCCTCCACTCCTAAAAGTTGGTCTAAACCTTCCAGCAACACGAAATGATTGAGAATGTTAGAGGAATCTTGTGTTTGGGAAGTAGAACCAATTTTTGCTTAAGGTAAGAAAAGCTAAAAATATTTCCCCCTTCCTGTGACTTTCTGCATCTTCTCATTAGGACTTGTCAGAGTTGACGAGGTCTGTCCTTTGAGGAGGTTAATTCCTTTTCATGGGGTGCCCCCCTTCCAACACTGGTAGGCTTCATTGCTACAAATACAGAAAAAGCACACACTACCATAATATGTACAACTGTCTGTAGTCAAAAGGTCGTGTACAATCATGTATGTACTCAATCAAGGAGCACTAAGAAGGCTAACAAGGCAGGAGCAGAAAAGACACACCTGTAAGAAGACTCCAGGCAGACACACAATTCACAACATCACTAGAATTGTTACCATGCTCATGTTACAGCTGGGCAAAGTGAATAAATTCACATGGGTTAACAACAGAATCTCTTGGTCATGGAGTTTAAACAAAGCTCTTGGCTCTCTTAGTCTGGAGAACCATTCAACTTACTCTCAGAACTTCAAGAGTCATTTTCAGTTGTCTGCAAGCACATAGTCTACTGGCAATGCAAACTCATGAACTGCAAATCATTAACCCCAGAAAGGAGTAACACATGGAGTGTAGACTCAGGTCCTACACCCATCTTAGGGTTCTCACCTCACATTATTTCCAGAGCCTGAGATTCCTTCAAGTTACAGTTGTCAAGGTCCCCTGAAGACTGGCTGGGCACCTGCCTCACTACTCCAACTATGAAGTGCAAAACTGTACTTCATAGCATTTCCAGCAGCAACGAGGGAAAGAAACGAATTTACAGAGTGAAAACAATGGTGGGTGAAGCGGCGCACATTAAGTAGGTTCTGCCACCCCATAGTTCCAAAAAAATCCCAACCCTTTCAAAGCATCTGTGCTTCAATGGACACTACAATTCCCACAATGTGATAGGCTACCCTAGAGGAAGTTGGTCTTACATAGGTTGGACCAGTGTCAGACTCTAAGTCTGAGGAGTTCCTTGATGCATAGGGAAATTTATCTCCTAACTGTGTCAGCTAACATGAGTTTCTACTTTAAAATCACCATTTGCCTCTTGAAACATTGTGAGACCAATCAGATAATGGAAATATATTGGGGAGAATTACATAATTTCACATTTTAATTCTTAGTTATGATAATGTAATTGTGGTTATGAGATTACATTGCTTTTGCTTCTGTTTTTGCTTACCAGGTATGATTTGCTGATTGTAAATTGCTCTGTTTTTTTTTTCCTTAAAATTTAGAATATCTTCCATCGCATCTTCAAAAGGTTTACTGACACTAAACTGATTCCTTGACCAATTTCACCTGTTCTAATATATACACACACACACACATATATATATATATATATATATTGAACTCAGTTATTGAACATAATAATTGTAGTTAATTCTTGTAATTTTCTAAATAAAAAATAAGGTGAGGTTTGGGAGCCAGTGGTTGCTGCCTGTAATCTTCACTGCTCAGGAGGCTGATTTCTGAGGATTGCAGTTGGAAGCCAGTCCCTGCAAAGAAGTATATGAGACTCCTGAGACTCTTACTCCCGTTAACCATAAAAAAAACCAGGGGTGGAGCTGCAGTTCAAGGGGTAGAAATCTAGCTTTGAGTAAAAAGCTCAGGGACAGAACACAATCCCTGGGTTCTAGGTCCAGGATGACATAAATAAAAGATAATGTTATCTTCACAAAAGATAATTACACTCTTTCCTATCGACACAGAAATGGACATTTCTATTGTCAAATTGATTTTCCTTGCAACTCCATATCCTTCAACTTACAAGTGGTAACAGTAGATAAGGATATCTTGTTGCAGATTTTAGGAGATTAGTATAGGAATTTTCACCATTAGGTAGGATATTGGTTATCAACTGTTCTTTTTGAAAAACATATATTTTCATTAACATATTTTCAGTACACAGGGTAGCCTCGTGGTCACAGTTTAATGCAAGAATATAATTTATTTCATTGACCTCACTCAATCATACTTCCTCATCCACTCTCCTTCCTAATATAATTTTAACCTACTTCATTATATTGTTTTTGTAAATGCTTTTAAAGAATTTTGAATGAAGAGAATAAACATGGTCAACATTGTTACTTGTATGAGAATAAAACAATGAAACATGTCCAAACTATTTTACATCATGATGAAGGGAGGGAGATGTACCAAATAGAATACATTATAAGCATATATGAAAATGTCATATACGAAATCCTACATATATAACTGTTAACACTTTCTTTTGTTCCTGTTTGAAGTGTCTTTTACCTTTTTTTTTCCCCTCTGGAGTTGCTCTCTACCACTTAATTCCATTATTTTGGTCACTTTATTAGAGATTATTTTGGATTTTACTATCCAGCTTGATTTTAATCCCTGGTCTTCAGATCCTATCCTACTGACAAGCTAGTATTACAAGCATGAGCCACCAGCATATGAGTCTACATGAACTTTATAAATGTACATTTTAAACCATTTTCTCTCCCTCTGCCACTGGGGTTATCTTCCAATAGCTCTATTTCCTGTTTAGTAGTAGTAGCAGTAGTAGTACTAGTAGTAGTAGTACTAGTAGTAGTACTACTAGTAGTAGTATAGTCCTTAAAATCTGTCTATTAAATCTGAAATCGGGCTTCTCTCCCAATAGATATGCTTTTCCATTGTGGTCACACTTACTGACTATTTGCATATCTGATCATTGTTAATAAAATAGAACGTGTAAAGTAACAAAGAATAACAACTGTGGACAGAACTCATTTATTTCTCTGGTTCCACTAAGTTAGACTATTATAGAAAAGTTTACTTTTCTACAGAGCTGTTCCAAGGACCAAACATGAGTATGTCCACAGGCTTTTCAGGGTTTGCCTAGTAAGGTGCTGCTTCTTTGGCCTTCAGCACACTGAGAAGTTCCACTAATATTAGCTTATTGTTGTCTTGTTTATGAGAGAAATATGGGAGCCTAAGAAGAGAGATACTTGTTCCCAACCTTGGAAGGCAGAAATATGTACAATTATAACTAAATGGACGAGAGGCCTCTGTGCCTCTCTCCAACTGCTCTGTGGAATTTCTGTCCTTTGAAGAGGGAGGATATACGTGTTGTGTTTTAAAAAATTATGTTCTTTAAACATAAACATAAAAGCTCTCTAAAAACTCAGATATCTTACTAACCTTTAGTATTTTCTTCATTTGTTGTCTATCCTTAGGTTACTTCCAGACTATAATTGGTAGTTGTTATATTTTTTAAACATTGGCGTATGCTGCATGCATTTTATCACAATCACCACTACTAAACCACTGCTGCACTCTTTCTTTCTACCCTAACTCAGATGTGCAGGTTTGAGTCACTCCAGGGACAACAAGTCTGAGTAGAACATGTCTGATTTTGGAATTTCATATGCCAGAGAACGTATAATGGTCCCTTAACTTTTGCTATTGTGAGATAAGCTCCATGGCCTATTTCTTAAATGTGTTTTTGGTCCTCTAATCCTACAATACTACATGACACTGAATGGAAGATTTCTTCATATTGGATGAGAAAATATTTGAAATGATATTGCTTAAGTGGAAACTTACAGGGTCTAGTGGAAATGGAGATAGGACTGATACAATGGTTTTCTAAGGTCCCAATGGAATAATCTGTTTTATATTCATTTTTTTTCCAATTAAAGTACACACACACACACACACTAGTCTAAAAGTGAAAAAAAAAACAAGAATGATAAATGATACGTGGGTTGTGAGAGAACAAGGAAGGTAAATTTGGAGGTAAATGAAGTTAGCAACTGTGATGGTTAATCTTGAGGATAAACTTAATTGAGATTGATTTGATTGTGTTTAGATGCACTCACCTAACTCTGGGTGTGTTTGGGGGGTTTCCAAGCAGACTAACTGAAGCAGATACGCCTCCTGCACATGGGTGGCACAGTCCCATAAGCTGGCTTTCCATATGGAATTAAAGAGGAGAAAAGAGAATCCTCCCATGGAAGCACTCCTTCTCCCTCTCTTACTCCTTCCCCTTCTCCATGTCCACCATATTCTGCTCTGCCATGACTGCCTGAAATCTATGACACTGAGCAAAATAAATTCCTAAGATATTTCTGTCAAGTATTTTGTCATAGCAAAAAAAATTCATGATTAACACACAACCGAATTTTCCACTTCTACTTCTTGATTGATTGATTGATTGATTGATTGATTGATTGAGCCCTGCCTAGAACTGGAGCTCAGTTGTAAGCACTGTCCCTGAGCCTAATTTGCTCAGTCAAGGGTAGTGCTCTACCCCTTGAGGAACAATGCCATTTCTAGCTTTTTCAAAGTACTTTATTAGACTTAAGAGTCTCATACACTTTCCTGGCCAGACTGGGTTAATCCACCATCCACAAACCTTAGCCTCCTAAGTAGCTAGGATTACAGGCTTGAGCTGCTTGTGCCTGACCACATTCCACCCCTTCTTCCTTCTTCTTGGTTCTTCCTCCTCTCCCCTCACAACCTTCCTCCTCTACACCATGCTAAATAAGTATAGGCTTTACCACTGAACTGGACAACCAGCCATAGGCTGCCATCTTTACTCAATGAAATAAAGAGTTGACGTCAATGGGTTGCTGACTGTATGCTAGGCACCAACCCACCTTTTTCTTTGTGAACTTGGTAATAAACCTATGAGATAGGTAATCATTATCTTAGTCTTACAAACCAGGACACTGGAAGAGAATTAATGATTTGCCAGGGCCAGCATCAAAAAACTTAAATCCTGGTCAAACAAACATTTCAATCCAATTTCAGTAGTGAAGATCAGACTCAGACCCAGGCACTCTCCTCACTAGACAGCCATGTACTTAGTCACACCTCTGGGCATTCTTGATTCTTGTTACAGGAATGTGAGGGTAGGGGATAACAAAAGCCACACACTAATGGAGTATTATTTGAAGGTGAGTTTTGCAATTGGAAAGTCCAGGAGAAAAGTCCCAGCTCCAGCATTTACTAACGTTTGACATCACATACAAGTAATTTCAAATTGTTTCCTGTGTTTCTGTATCTGGAAAATGGAGATAATCAGAACCCCTTCATTCATGAAGGAGCAATTCACAGCAATGTGTAATTGGCTCAGCTGCAATCCTAAGTACTAAAGAGGCTGAGATCAGAGGATCAAGGTTCAAGGCAATCTGAGCAGTAAAGTCTGTGAAACTTTATTTCCAATTAATCACCAGAAAACCAAAAGTAGTGTAGTAATTCAAACTGGTAGAATGCTAGCCATAAGCAGAAGAACTGAGGTACAGTGCTTGGGCCCTAAGTTCTAGCCTGACAACCAAAACCAACAACAACAAAGAGCAAGTTCCAATCATTTGTTTAACATAGTACATTGAGGCTGAAATCTGAGGATTGAAGTTCAAAGCCAGCCTAGGCAGCTAAATCTGAGAGTTTTATCTCCAATTAACATACAAAAGCCAGAAGTACAGATGTGACTGAAATGATAGAGCAACAGTGACAGACAGCCACTCACTGCTTTTTCTTCAACCTGGCATAAGTCCAGCACAAATGGCCCAACAGCAGATGTTTGTTGGTGAGAAACTGAATGAGTGAACACTAAAAGAGGCCTCGCCTCCTCCCATCTTTTCATGTCCAGGCCCCCTCTGGCTGCACTGTTATCTGTTCTCTCATCCTGGGAAAATAACCAGAGCATAAAATGTGTCATATGAACCAGTTATAATTGTACACTTCAATAGCTTTAAGTTTATTCACATTTTCATGCAGCCTCACTGATACCAACCTCTAGAACTTTCTCAGAATCCAACCTGAAATTAAGCACTTATTAAACAGCACCATCCATCAATCCATTTCCCCAGTCTCAGGAAACCTACCATTCTACTTCCTTTCTCACAATTTGACTGTTGCAGATCTCCTGTGAGTGGAGTCATGATATTCTAATGATAGTGATGGTCATGGTGTGTATGTCTATGTGCGTGTGTGTGTGTGTGTGTGTGTGTGTGTGTGTGTGTGTGTGTGTGTGTGTGTGTGTGTGTGTGTTCATGCTCATGCACACCCCAGTGTTATTGCTTGCACTCAGGTCCTGGGCAATATCCCTGGCATCTTTTGCCATTTCTACCATAAATTCACATTAGTTTTCTAAGGTAGTTAATTGGAAATGAGTCTCATAAAACTTCAATCCTCAGCTCTAAACTTCTTGAATAGCTAGAATTACAGCCTTGAGCCAACAACACATGGCTAGAGACGGTCTATTTTAACACATTATTTCTGCTAGCATGTAGTGCTTCATTTTTTAGTCAAACATTAGTGTAAATATTGCTATGAAAATATTTTTGAAGGTGATTACCATTTTAATCACATGGGTAAATATAAACAGATAGATTTAAATAATTTTTAACGTTGAGTAAAGAAGATTTATTACGGGCTGGGAATGTGGCTTAGTGTTAGAGTGCTTGCCTAGCATGCATGAAGCCCTGGGTTTGATTCCTCACTACCACATGAACAAAAAGCTGGAAGTGACGCTGTGGCTCAAGTGGTAGAGCACTGTCCTGGAGCCAAAGAAGCTCATTGACAGTGACCAGGCCCTGAGTTCACCCTCCAGGACTGCCAAAAACCAAAACCAAAACAAAGCAAAGCAAAAATGATGATTACCCTTCCTAAATAGAATGGACTTTATCCAATGATTTGATGAATTTCAGAATTTGAGCATACTCAAATTCTGCCACTTAGCTGCAGTATAGAAATTCTGAGTCTCCATCTACAGGCTGAATGATGCAAAATTTTTCTCTTGCTTGAGCTATCAGGCCTGATATCCCCCAATCAGCATATACACATGTATGTATACTTTCATGCATGTGTATATATGTGTGGACACATTATATATACATATACATATACGTATACATATACATATACACACAAGTTTATAGTGGGGAGGGGTTGAAATTAAAGTGTAGACACTTTCCCCTAGCTTATTCTGCTTGAGACTAGTACTGTACCACTTGAGCCACACCTTCGGGTCTGGGTTTTTTTTTTTTTGGTGTGTGGGAGATAGTCTTAGGTGATGGTTATGAGCCATTTTTATTGTTGTTGTTTGGTGCCAGTACTTGAGCTTGAACTCAAGATCTGGGCACTATCCCTTAGCTCTTTCACTCAAAAGTAGCACTCTACAACTTGTCCTACAGCTCCATTGCAGGCATTTTAGTGGTTAATCAGAGATCATGGCTGTAAACCGTGATCCTCAGACCTCAGCCTACTAAGTAACTAAGATTACAAGCAAGAGATACCAGCACCTGCCTCAGATAGTATTCTTATCGTCATACTATTTTGATTTTGAGCTGTGTGGCTCTAGTCAGTGGCTTAATCTCTCTGAATACCATTTTCTGATATGTGAAATGAAGATTAAGTAAGCACATTAATAATAATAAATACTCTATGGGGAGGGTATGGACATTTGATGGGGTAAAAATAAAATAAATGTAACCTTCATCTCTCAATACAACAGTTGTTAGTAATCAATATTTATTATTTGTCATTATTATTTGGCCCGACCTTGATTTGAGAATCCTTATAAGGTACAGGACACAGAGAGAAGTCCCAAGGCAGCCTCATCCCTTCCCCTATCTCACTGGCTCCCTTTGAGGTCACCAGAGGCCCCCAGCAATGAAAAATGTTCTAGCTCTACATGTTATGAGTTGCTCCCAGATTTGATTTTGACTTTAATCATTGGTGCTCTGGCTGTGATTTTAAGGAAAATGGCTAAATACTATTGGTGCCAATGGGGACATAGCAGCCCATTCTATCTATACTCGGTCTTTGAAGGTTCCCCCAGAAAATAGAATGAGAGAGAGGGGGGGGTTGGTCCACAAAGTTGTTTAGTCTACTAATCACGGTTCTGGCAGAGTCTGTGCTGGACTAGGACTGGCAAATGGGGTAGAGAGACCCACCTATAGCCATTGAGGGAGTTTCCTTTCTTTTCCTGGTGATTTAGGTGATTTTTACATCTTTCCAGGCTACCAGAAGATAATAGGATAGGAGAAGGATCAGAGTGGGCATGTCACAGAAAGGATCAGATTCCAGGGAATGGATACCCATGTCTTCCTCTTCTTGCTATGAGAGGTCCTTGATGTCCTTGGTTTCCTAGTCTTTACAAGTGAAGCAAAGGCTAGCTCTTCCTTCCCACGGCCCAGGGAGCATTCAATAGGCCTGAACTAAAGCGCAGGATGGGCTCTGTAGGGGGAATCTCATCTTTAGCACCAGCCAAGGATGTGTTGTTAAAAAACTGTGCCTCCTGGTTCTCTGTAGGTTCCCAGATACCTAGCAGATTTTATTTCACTCAACTCTTGAACTAGTTCATTCCTTCCCTCCCTTTTTTCCTCCCTTTCCCCTTCTATCCTCTCCCTCTCTTTTTTGTCAGTCTTTGTTATTGAATACAGGGCCTGTCCCTGAGCTTTTTGCTCAAAGCTAGCTCTCTACTATTTTGAGATACAGTTCCACTACTGGTTTTCTTGCTAGGATTACATAACTGAGCCACTAATTCCATAATTCTTCCCTCCCTCCTTCTTTCTCCTCCTGCCCCCACTCCTTTTCTTTTTTCTTTCTCTTTCTTTCATTTTGTGTTTGTCCTAGGGACTGCACTGAGTACCTGGGCACTGTTTTTGAGCTCTTCATTCAAGGCTAAAATTCTACCATTTGGGCCACAGTCCCACTTCTAGAGTCTTACAGTCTTTCCTGCCCATGCTGACTTTGAACCACAGTCCTCAGATCTCAGCCTCTTCACCAGCTAGGATTAAAGGTGTGAGTCACCAACACCTGGCTTAGTTGTCCTTCTCAAGAACTTTCATCTCAGGCAGAGCAGGAATTGCTGTACTGAAACACCAGCCAGACACTGTAATAAGGACAATATATGTCTCAACTGGCCTAGGATCAAACATTATTGAAACTAATTCATACTGAGGAAAACTAGGTAAGACAGGTTTACCCATAAGGGTGAAGAATCCATGCCTGATGCCAATGGTTCACATGTAGACTCCTAGTTACTGAGAAGGCTGTGATCTAAGGACCATGATTCAAATCCAGCCTGGGCATAAAAGTCTGTGAGACTCTTATCTCCAATGAAAAACTAACAACCAAGAAATGGAGCTGTGGCTCAAGTGGTATAGTGTGCCAAACTTGAGAATAAAAGCTAAGGGACAGCACCCAGACTCAAAGTTCAAACCCTAGGATTGGTGTGTGCATGCACGCACGCACGTGCACATACACACACACACACACACACACACACACACACACACACACACACACACACACACACACACACACACACACACCACAGAATGCATGTAGCCTGTCTTTTGGGCCACAGGTTTTTTTTCCAATGAAAGGTACTGAGGCAGGGGATTGGATTTAGGGTCTGGTGTCACTGATTCTCCAGGAATTTTCTTCCTCTGTAATATGGAAATAAGGATAACTGAGGGATATGGTTGTTCGGAGCATTAGACGAGCTAATAATAAGTGGTATATGTGTGTGTGTGTGTGTGTGTGTGTGTTTGTGTGTGTGTGTGTGTCTGTGTCTGTGTCTGTGTGTGTGTGTACCATTCCTAGGGCTGTCCCTGAGCTTTTTTGCTCAAGGCAGGCACACTACCACTTGGGACACTGGTCCAATTCCAGATTTTTTGATGTTTAATTGGAGTGCTGGCATTGAACCACAACCATCAGGTTGCTAGCCTCCTGAGTAGCTAGGATTACACATATGAACCACTGGCTTCAAACTATAATAAGGTTTTCATGAAGGGGAGTTGGTGATATTCTTCAGTTACTATTTCATGGTGACCACCTCTGAGGCCCCCAAAATGCAACCAGATGGGGCTCTGCCTTCAAGGAACCAGGATGAGTCAAAACCAGCCAAGTAACGCTGCATTAACAAACAACCCAGCAGTATTTCTACTCACAACATGAGTTTAAGTTGAGTCAGTAGGAGCTTCTTTTCTTCCTGTGAAGGACACTCTGCTCTGACAAACTTCTAAGATCACTGGCAAAGGAAATCAACTTAAGCTTCACTCTGATGTAGTTTCTACATATGTTGTAATCATGTGATTGTACCTAACCTTTTTTTTTTTTTTTTTTGGTTGATTGTGGGGCTTGATCTCTGGGCCTGAGCGCTGTCCCTCAGCTCTTCAGCTCAAGGCGAGCACTCTACCACTTGAGCTACAGTGCCACTTCCGGTTTTCTGGTGGTTTATTGGAGATAGGAGTCTCACGGTTTCTCCTGCCCGGGCTAGCTTTGAACCGCGATCCTCAGACCTCAGCCTCCTGAGTAGCTAGGATTACAGGCGTGAGCCACCAGCGCCCGGCTAGATTGTACCTAACCTTGAAATGAACAGAAATGTTTAAGTCTATCATGTTGCATGTGTCCCATGGTGTAGGAAGGCAGGCGTGTATGTCAGCAACTACTCACAAGTGTTTTAGTCCCATAGAAGATAAGTTCCTTTATCATTTTTAAAAATTTTTAACCTGGTAGTGCAGAGTGGGACTTGAACTCAGGGGCTGGACCCTGTCCCTTCGCTATTTTTACTCAAGGCTAGGATTTTACCACTTGAGCCACAGCTCGATTTCTGGTATTTTGGGTGGTTAATTGGTTAGCATTCTCACATATTTACCTGCTCAGGCTGGCTTGAACCATAATCCCCAGCTTCTAGCCTCCTGAGTAGCTAGTATTACAAATATCAGCCAACAGTGCCCAGCTGACACTTATAAGTCTTTTGTTTATTGGCCTAGGAAGGTGGCTCCATGATAGAGTGCTTGCTTCTCATGCATGAGAAGCATATCCATATCGTGGAGTTCCTTTCAATGTGTATACTATTTTAGATAAATATGAAGAGGCACTTAAACACCTTATCTTTTATGTAGGTAAGAGTTGTGTTTTTCTGGGAAGAAAGTCTTTAACTTAGCTTATGTAATGGTATGTGTGAGTCATCACCAAATGGTTTCTACATCTTTGTCATTCTCCTGAAATTTGCCTTGGGTTCTTAGCAATGTTCAATGATCAGGCCATGTCAACAGACACATTTGGCATTTGTCAAAAATGACAAATCCAAGGGAGGTACTGGTGGCTCACAGCTATAATTCAGTCATGAGGTTTGAGATGAGAGGATTGCACTTCCAAGCCAGCCTGGGTAAGCAAATCTGAGTCTCTTATCATTAATTAACAAGGAAAAAGAGAAAAACAAAACATGGAAGGAGCCCGGCACCAGTGGCTCATGCCTGTAATTCTAACTACTCAGGAGGCTGAGATCAAAGGACCACGGTACAAAGCCAGCCAGGGCAGGAAAATCCATGAGACTCTAATCTCCAATAAATCAGGAGAAAACCAGAAGTGGCACTGTGGATCAAGCAGTGAAGTGCTCGCTTTGAGCTGAAGAGCACAGGGACAGTGCCCAAGCTGAGAGTTCAAGCCCCATGCCCAAACAAAAAAACAGAAAACTGAAAAAACAAAACAAAAATATCCACAAAGAGAGATGTGGCTCACGAAAAAGAGCACCAATTGTGAGCAAAAACCAGCCAATCAAAAATATGAGCTGGGTTTAAGGATTTAGCTCAGGGAGGAGCATTTCCCTGGCAAGTACAAGGTCCTGAGTTCCATCCTGCCTACTCAGGATGAAGAGATCTCAGAATCTTGTTTCTAAAGCATCCCTTGCAGGAAAGTCTGTACGACATTTTTTTTTTTTTGTTTTTTCTTTTGGGGGGGGGTCCGGTCGAGAGGCCTGAACTCTGGGTCTGGGCGCTGTCCCTCAGCTCTTCAGCTCAGGGCTAGCGCTCTACCACTTGAGCCACAGTGCCACTTCCGGCTTTTTTCCTTTTTTTTTGCTTATGTGGTGCTGAGGAATCAAACCCAGGGCCTCAGGCATGCAAGGCAAGCGCTCTACCACTGAGCCACCTTCCCAGCCCACTCTACAACTCTTAACTCCGATGAATCATCAAAATGCCAGAAGTAGAGCTGTGGATCACATGGTAGAGCACTGGCCAATAGTGAAAACTAAAAGACAGAACACAGGCCCTGAGTTTAAGACCAAAGATCTGAACACATACCTACACACACACAGACACACAGACACACACACAGACACACAGACACACACACACACACACACACACACACACAAACACACACAAAGAAATATTGATAATTTAGTCCAAATGCACATAAACATATTCAGGTACATGAGTAAGTTTCAAAGAGGCAGAAACAAATATGATCACAGTTTGGAATATAAAACAATGTCAGGTGCCATCGGTTCATAGCAGGGAAGGAAGGCATGTGTCATTTCACCCTCAGGGAACTCCTCTAGGGGATATTTTGGGCAATCTCTCCACCAGGATATGTCTGTACTACTGGAGAGTCAAAGGTGGCAAGTTCCTCAAGAACCAGAAATTCACATTTCACCCCATCCAAGGGACCTACATTTCCAAGAGGATCTTTGCACTCACTCCCCAAGGAATCAACAATACCTAAAAAACAGATAGGATGCATAACAGTGAATTGGGAGAAGGAGCGGGGAATCCTGGGGTCCCTGTGCAAATGGTTAAATGGGAAAGGGACTGACCTGAGTAGAGACACAAGGATAAGTAGGTGGAGGTGAGGCAGGGAAGCAGAGATGATGAGGGCACTAGTCCTACAGGAGGCATCACATCCTGGGACACAGGCATGTGCAGACAGGGTACTCCCCAGAAAGAGAATGCTGGATGAGGTCAGGGGACAGGAGAGGGCAACAGAAAGAACTGATTGTAAAGTATGAAAAGTAGAAATAAGGGTCCCATACTGGGGCACCAAGGGGCCTAGGTTCTATTTCTGACTCTACTGAGTGGACAAATCCCTATGCTCACAACCTCAATTGACCCCACCTGGGAGAAAAGTAGGAAGAAGCACAGACTGCTCAGGAGCTGCCACTGAGGACACCTACCAGATGAGGAGGAAGGAGAAGGAGTCACAGGTTTGGAGTAAACCCACACCAGGGTGGGAGACTGGGGTGCAACATTCTGTCTGCACCATACCTAGGCACTCAGCTGTCTGGCTCCCGGCCCCTCAGGGTTCCATCAGGCTGCAGCCTACAGTGCAGAGCCCACAGCCCCACATTGGGCAGGAAGACCAGAGCCACCAGTAATGGAGCCACCGCCTGCACAAAGCACTTCTCCTTCTGCTTCTTCAGAGCCAGTCAGTCTACAGTTCAAGCGGCCTTGCTCCAAGCCCTGGCATGTCCAAATGGTGGTAGCAGCAACAACTCAGCAAAAGGGAGTTGCCCAGGCCCAACCCCAATCCATCCCCCCTCCACGTCTGCTGTTCATAGGCTAGCAAACCAGATGCTACCACTTACTCACCACAGCAGGGGGTAGTCGCTGCCACCAATCCCAAAGTTGGGCACTATGGAGTCCTCAGACCCAATATTCCCCCTTCTACACTTGTTAGAGAATGACTCTATCTGTCGACCTTGGCCTTCTTCTGGAGAGTTCTAGTCTATCCAGGTGAGATCTGTGGGTCTGATATCAGATATCCCCCTCCTCAACCAAAATGGTGCATCCTGCTACTCCATAGCTCCCTCACCTTCCCACCCAAGTGTGGTGAGAAAGAGCTAGAAATGAGTTGTTGAGCTATAAGTGGTACCTGCTTGGTGCTAGTGAGCATGTAAATTTTGGTAGTTGAAGTGTACCCCAGAGATCGATTCCTCCTCACAACCTCCTCTGAGGGTGTGAGCTATCCTGGGGGAGTCGAGCTTGTCAGGCTTTGCAGATACTGCTGGAGCCCTGGCATTGCTTTATGCTCAAGGCTAACACTTTATCATTTTGAGACACAGCTTTGCTTGTGGGGTTTTGTTGCTGGTGCTGCTGTTGCTGTTGTTGTTGTTGTTTGTAGATAATTGGAGATAAGAATCTCAGGGACTTTCCTGCCCAAGCTGGCTTCCAATCTTGATCCTCAGCTATCAGCCTTCTGAAGAGCTTGGATAAAAGCTGTGAGCCATTGGTGCCTGGTTAATCTCTTTTGTTAAATTTGATAATTTTTGCTTTCTTCTGATTTCATAGTCTATCAAAATATGTGTGGAATACCTTTTTCTGCATACTGTCACCGTGATCCTTGATTCTTTACTGGGGGCTGTCCGCAGAAGTGCCGTCAACCCTTATGAACTCTATGAGGGGACTCTATGGCAGCTGAGTGTCCAGGGCAAAGTTGGCAGAGGAGGCAGTGGCACCCGCGGGGATTTGTCAGAGTAAGGGAGGACACAGAAGAAAATGAGCACTGCTTATATGGGCAGCCTGAGTGGGCAGCCCCGGGAGTTGATGGTGTGGGTGCCCCTAGGCAGTGAGGATGGCCTGGAGGCAGCGGTGCTTCTGCTGCAGCTCCGTGGCTTCCATCACTGCCATTGCCTCTGCAGAGCAGGTGCATTGGCTCTGCCTTGAGCCTGGGGTTATAGGGCAGCTGCTGGCCGGCCAGGACTTGCTTCCGGGCCTCTGGCTCATCCTGCGGCTGCCTGAAATTCATGTAGGCCTGGTGGAGGAGGTAGGGCATGAGCATAGTCACTGGCTATCTCCCTGAGGCCCTTGACCTGGTGGAGAAACCAGTCCAGGGGTGCTCAGCTGCTGGAACTCAGCTGGCAGTGTTGGACTCAGGCTGCTGATGAGCAGCATCTGGTGCTCACAGATGCTGAGCAGGGTCCATGGGCCAGTCCACAGGAGACGTCAGCAGGGGCGAGGCATGGGACAGTGGGCCAAGGCTCCTGGGTCCCTGAGTCTTCGCCGTCCCAGTCTCTGCTGCTGCTGGCGCCTGAGCCCAAGGAGCACCCACTGCTAGTTGGAGGTTCACAGCATGTTAGCTGCCCCTGCCGGCGCAGGGCTTCCCAATGACTCAAGCCTGAGATGGGTGCTGGGCACCAGAGGCCTCAGGTGCAGCCTGCCACCCTTTCAACTGCAGCAGCATTGTGTACCACAACAAGCTGTACTGACTTGGCTCCACTCTGCAGCTTCGGTGCTGGAAAGGCTGTGCCCCACAGACCCTCATAGCAGCTGCATTGAAGCCCAGGAGGCAGTGTCCTTGGTGCCCCATCTTGGAAAAAGGACCCAGCGTGGTGGTGGCGGCTGGGCTGGAGTGGCCTTGCAAATGATTTAAGTACACTTTATTTGGGAGTTTATTGTCTTCTTAGTGTGTGTAAAGCATTAGTTTTGTTAGGTGACTAGTTGGACATGTCTACATTCTGACCAGGTTGGTCTAATTGAACATTTTTTTATTAATTTATTTTATTGGTATTATAAAGAACATGTACAGAGGGATTACAATTAAATGAGTCAGGTAATAAATACATTTCTGTTTGTACAGTGTCTTCTGTTCCCTCACTCTTTCCCAGCACCTTCCTTCCATTAATTAAACATTTAGGGAATTCCCTGAAGGAAATATAGACTAATGTAAAATAAAATCTTATGTCAGTAGAGACTTAACCCAATCACATTTATTTTTTTGTAGAATAGACAAATCTATTTTCTGCAATGATGAAACAGCCATGAGGTATCCTTGGAGACTGGAGGGAGGTTGCTGAGCTACCTAACCTGGGCACTAAGGAGAAGATCAATTGGCCTGAAAGGATGCCTGAAAGAAGACAGAGCTGCAGCTACGTGAGATGATCAAGCAGGTCCAAGCATTATAGAGGTGACATTAACTTACTTCTCTGCACACCATACTTAGTTTTATTTGCTGTATAAAAGAAAGGAAAGTTTAGAAAATTCATTATTGTGAATTTTCCAATGAAAAGGCAAGCCTTACGAACATTTATGTTTTGCTCATTAATAATACAGAATGGAAAAAGGTTCAATGTTGAGTATATAAATACTTTAAGTACTGTGAAGATACTCTTTGATGAGTCATGAAATTTGGTCCATGGAGCACAAATCTAACTTTTATTTTGAATTTTAATTTTTTGTGAACATACTCTACAGAGGAGTTACAATTACATGGGCAAGATAATGAGTACATTTCTTATCAAGCATTACAGCCTACTCCTTTGTTTACCCTTCACATCCCTTCCCAGCCTCCCTCCGCTCGCCCACACATTCCCCCCATGCCCCTCCACACCAAAGTTGTAAAGTTTGTTTTTGACATGACAATTTGTACTTCTCATAGTTGCATATGGTCAAACTGTATCCTTAAACGACTCGTTTTTCCCCATCTCCTCCACAAATTATACCGACATCAAATACAGTGAAAGCAGAGGTTATACTGTGGGGGAGAGACATACAAAGCTACAAAGAAATAATCTTATAAATGCATTAGAAACAAATGCATTAAAGAAAAAACATTTAAATACATATCTAAGGGTTCGTTTTCCTAACATCACATTATCTGACCTTTTCTGCTTGAAATACATATACTAGATATTGCAAACAAGGGAAACCATGGGACCTATGTTTCTTTGGGCCTGGCTTACTTCACTTAATATAATTTTTTCCAAGACTTTCCATTTCCTAACAAATGGGGAAATGTCATTCTTTCTGATGGAAGCATAGAATTCCATTGTGTATATATACCACATTATCTTGATCCATTCATATACTGATGGGCATCTGGGTTGGTTCAATATCTTAGCTATGATAAATAATGCCGCAATAAACATAGTTGTGCTGGTAGCTTTAGTGTGGTCTTGTTTATAAAGATTTGGGTAAAGGCCCAAAAGTGGGAATGGTGGGTCATAGGGGAGGTCTATGTGAATTCTTTTGAGGAACCTCCATACTACTTTCCAAAGTGGTTGAATAAGTTTACACTCCCACAAACAATGAAGTAAGGATCCCTTCTGTCCACATCTTCTACAGCATCTATTATTGTTAGAATGCATGATTATAGCCATTCTAAATGGCGTGAGGTGGTATCTCAATGTTGTTTTGATTTGCATTTCTTTTATGGCTAGGAACGTTGAGCATTTCTTCATGTGTCTATTGGTCATCCTTCTTTCTTCTTCAGAGAAGTTTCTCTTCAAGTCTTTAGCCCACTTATTTATTGGGCAGTTGTTTCTTTGAGGATTTCTTGTTAGGGGATTTAATTTTTTGAGTTCCACGTATATTTTAGATATGAGACCCTTGTCCATTGTATGGCTAGTAAAGATCTTCTCCCAATCTGTGGGCTTTCTATTGATCTTGCTAGCTATGTTGTTTGTCATGCAGAAGCTCTGCAACTTCATGCAATCCCATTTGTCCAACTTTTCTTTGTTTGTTGTGTTTCCAGGTCTCTATACAGAAAATTTCGGACTGAGCCAAGGAGACCTAGGGTTTCTCCTATTCCATCATGTAATGTTTTCAGAGTGTCTGCTTTGACTTCGAGGGCTTTGATCCATTTGGAGTTGATTCTGGTGCAGGGTGATATATAAGGATCTAGCTTTAGTTTTCTACATGTAGTTAACCAATTTTGCCAGCACCATTTACTGAAGAGGCTGTCTTTCCTCCATTCTATTGTTTTAGCTCCATTATCAAAGATTAAATGGCGATAGGTCTGTGGGTTCATTTCTGGGTTTTCAATTCTATTCCATTGGTCCTGGGGTCTGTTCTTGTCGCTACCGCCTCGACCAGCAAGGAAGACGCGACACCGAACTCTTCTCTCTGCAGTTTATTCAGGACCTTTGAGTAATCTTCTGACCCCCAACCCCGGGGAGAATTCCCCACAGCCTTAAGTACCCGCTGGGTAGCCAACCCTGATACGCCACGTGGGATCCACCAATAGGTTCAGGTGCGCGGAAGCAAGCCAGATTCTTTGCCTTAGCCATATAAGGAGTTGTTTACCACAGAGAGCACTCGCCATCAGGAAGGTGGAGGGCGGAAGTCGGCGCCATCTTCCAGGTGCGGCCTCTCGTAGCTCTCTACAGTTCCCCCTTTTTTGTTTAAAGAACACAGATGAGAACAGAGGTCTGATCCCTTTTGTGCAATGCAAGGACTGCATACAAGCCTTCTCCCAGAGGGTACCTTCTCTAGGGATGACTCAGCCTGTCCATTGATTCGTTTTTCACAAGGACGGGAAAAGGCGAATTGAACCCGTGTGCAATCAAACATGCTCTCCTCGAGGGCAAAACTCATGCCTCTCGACTGCAGTACTTTGGCTTTGCAATCTGTGTTCATTGTTTTAGGGTGGCAAGCCACGTTTGGGGAGACTGACCTGCTCCAATGACTGTAAAGGCTTGGATAATCATGGCTGCACTGCGACGCTGAGAACCTCTAATTTGGGAAATGCACCACAGACAAGGAGGCTAACACCAGAAGGCCTGTCAGGGCTCCTAAACCCGCCCATTCCTTAAGATGATTCATAGCAGAGGAGATCCATGAAGATAACCCCTCCGCCAATCCGGCATCCACTCGGGTCGAGTTCACCATGACGATGGCAACCCTGAGCTGTTCCATCAGGCTGTCGAACTCCCCAGTTCAATTACCTAAAAGATAACTAGACAACTGTTTAGACAAATTTGCAGCGTTTTTTAAATAGGTTTTTTCCTGGGCCTGAACTCTGGGCCTGGGCGCTGTCCCTCAGCTCTTCAGCTCAAGGCCAGCGCTCTACCACTTGAGCCACAGCACCACTTCCGGCTTTTTTCTTTTTGCTTATGTGGTGCTGAGGAATCGAACCCAGGGCCTCATGCATGCAAGGCAAGTGCTCTACCACTGAGCCACCTTCCCAGCCCCGCTTCTTCTGGGTTAATTGCACCACAGCAGCAGCTAATCCAGCATTAGTTAGTGGTCCGCCAAGCTCTCTGCAAACTTTCATCCATGCTTCTATTCCCCTATTCATATATGTGGTTATGGCGGCTCTGCATTCCTTAGTGCACTGCTCGTAAACAAGCTGTTTAATTAATGGCATGGCTGCGTCTGGGTCACCAAAAATTCTGCCAGCGTCCTCGACCATACGGTCAACAAAGTCCGAAAACGGCTCCATAGAGCCCTGCAGGATTTTGGTGAGATTGCCAGTCACCTCACCTTTATTTGGTAAGGCCTTCCATGCCTTTATGCCAATTTTATTGATTTGTTCATAAACTTGAACCGGGTAGACTATCTGCTGATTGGGGAATCTCCCCTGTCCAAGCAGCATATCTCTGTCCCAAGCTGGGTTTCCCCCAGCCTGATTGGCCGCATCCTCTTCACTAGCAAATTCAATCAAAAAGGCCTTCCAATCTAAATACTGACGTGGCCTCAAACAAGCTCGTGTGAGCCCACTCCAATCACTGGGTGTCATGCAATGTCTGTTTAGGGCCTCCACCTGGGCTGTGATTCCGTATGTCCACACAGACTCAGCTAAAGATTTTATAACCTTAAAATCTAAGGGTTCATGATACCGCTGTCCCTGTGGATCCTGAAATATTGGACAGGCTAGATGTAACTTGGTTCTGACCGCTTTCCACACGCCTGGGCTGAAAGAACAGCTGGGGCTGCCACTTCCGGAGTCCTCCTCATAGAGCGGAGGGGCCGAAGGTGTGGGGCGGTGCACGGAGGGCGTGCATTCGTCTTTATCTGGGTCCTCTCTCTCCTTCCCTTTCCTCCTCTTTCTTATCTTTGTTTTTTCTATTTGTTTTATGAGTGATTGTAGTTCCTCTGAGTCTGTAGACTCAGAGGTCTCTAGTTCGGCAAAATCGGGGTATAACCCCCCTCTGCTCTCCTAATTTTCTTTCTTTTTTTTTTTAATTTTATTTTATTTTATTTGAGAACATACTGTACAGAGGGGCTACAATTACATGGGCAGGATAATGCATACATTTCTTACCAAGCATTGCAGCCTCCTCCTTTGTTTACCCTTCACCTCCCTTCCCAGCCACCCCCCTTCCCCCCACCCAATCATACCCCCCTCCCCCCACCCACACCGACATTGTAAAGCTGGTTTTGACATGACATTTTGTACTTCTCATTGTTGCAACAGGTCCACCTTTATCCTTAAACGACTTGTTTGTCCCCATGTCCTCCACATGTTATACTGACATCAAATATAGTGAAAGCGGGGGTTACACTGTGGGGGAGGGACATACAAAGCAACAAAGAAATAATCTTATAAATGCATTAGAAACACATGCATGAAAGAAACGAAAACATTAAAATACATATTTAAGGGTTCATTTTCCTAACATCACATTATCTGACCTTTTCCGCTTGACTCATACCTATACTAGATATTGCAAATAAGGGAAACCATGGGCTTTCCTCCTTTTCGCTGTCTGCCCTTTCCGATCTTTCTTCCTGCAGCATTTCTAGGGCGGCCTGACCATTCTCTACCGCCTCACTGCAACGCTGGTCCTTGAGACAGCCTCTTATCAGTTTCGATATTGGTCTCACTCCGCTCTTAAGCGTTCCTTGTTCAGAGGCAAAATCTAGGTCCCTCCATAGTTTCTCCCAAGAGGCCACCGTGAGGCTTCCGGAGACAGCGAACCACGGGGCAACGATGTCACATTCATTCAAAAATCTCTCTAAAGTACTCTTTTTTATTTTTAACTGTTTTGAGTGCAGTAGCTCATTGAGAGCCAAAAAAATTGGGTGGGAAGAAGAAGCGCCCATGTTTTAAACATTTAAAGCTGGTAAACAAACTTTTACTTTCACTTTTGGCTACTCTACTGACTAGCCCCGGGTTCTTGCTCTCTCTTTATCTACAGAGAAGAGCAAAAATCCCCCCCACTCTTGTCGCGGATTCCCCCTTTACCTGGGAACTTACCCCCGCTCTTGTCGCTGATTCCCCCTTTTACCTGGGAACTTACCGGTGCACCACCCTGACCACAGAGAGTTCTGAGTCCTCGTTGGGGTTATGGCTGAGTTCCCCGTACGGGCCACCACGTGTCGCTACCGCCTCGACCAGCAAGGAAGACGCGACACCGAACTCTTCTCTCTGCAGTTTATTCAGGACCTTTGGTAATCTTCTGACCCCCAACCCCGGGGAGAATTCCCCACTGCCTTAATTACCCGCTGGGTAGCCAACCCTGATACGCCACGTGGGAACGACCAACAGGTTCAGGTGCGCGGAAGCAAGCCAGATTCTTTGCCTTAGCCATATAAGGAGTTGTTTACCACAGAGAGCACTCGCCATTGGGAAGGCGGAGGGCGGAAGCCGGCGCCATCTTCCAGGTGCGGCCTCTCGCAGCTCTCTACATGTTCTTATGCCAATACTAAGCTGTTTTGATTACTATGGCTTTATAGTAGAGTTTGAAATTTGATATTGATATTCCTCCAGCAGTGTTCTTTCTGTTGAGGAGAGTTTTTGCTATTCGGGTCTTTTGTTGTTCCATATGAATTTCTGGATTGCCTCTTCCATTTCCTTGAAGAATGAGGTTGGAATTTTTATAGGTATTGCGTTGAATTTGTAGATAGCCTTGGGAAGTATTGCCATTTTCATGATGTTAATCTTTACAATCCAGGAGCTTGGGAAGTTTTGCCATTTTCTAAGTTCTCTTTTGATTTCCCTTTTCATGAATTTAAAGTGTTCATCATAGAGGTCCTTCACTTCTTTGGTTAAGTTAATGCAAAGGTATTTTATTTTTTGAGGGGTATTTCAGATGGAGTTACTTTCCTAGTTGCGGCAACACTTTTCTCATTGTTGGCATACAGACAATTCATTGATTTTGGGGGGTGAATTTTATACCCTGCTACTTTGCCAAAGTTTTGAATCAGCTTGAATAATTTGGGAGTGGATTCTATGGGATTCTTTAAATAAAAGATCATGTAATCTGCAAAGAGGGAGTGATTTATTTCTTCTTTCCCTATTTGGATCCCCTTTATGTCTGCATCTTGTTTTATTGCTGTAGCTAGGCATTCTAATACTAGATTGAAGTGAAGTGGAGAGAGTGGACATCCTTGTCTTGTTCCTGAGTTAAGAGGAAATGGCTTTAGTTTTTCACCATTAAGTATAATGCTGGCTGTAGGTTTGTCAGATACAGCCTTTATTGTATTGAGGAATGTTCCATGGATTCCTAATTTTTCCAAAACCTTCATCATGAAGGGGTGTTGGATCTTGTCGAATGCTTTTTCTGCATCTATTGAGATACCCATGTGGTTCTTATTCTTGCTGCTGTTGATGTGATGAATAATATTAATTGATTTGCGTATATTGAACCAGCTTTGCATCCCTGAAATGAATCCTGTTTAATCGTGGTGTATGATTTTTTGGATGAATTGTTGAAGTCGATTGGCCAAAATTTTGTTGAGAAGTTTTGCATCAATGTTCATCAAAGAAATGGGTCTATAGTTCTCTTTTTTTGATGAGTCCCTGCCTGGTTTTGGGATGAGGGATATGATGGCTTCATAGAATGTGTTCGGTAGAGAGCTTTCTATTTCAATTTCATTGAAGAGTTGGAGGAGTATTGGTGTAAGCTCTGCTTT
This sequence comes from Dipodomys merriami, assembly GCF_024711535.1. Lineage (NCBI taxonomy): Eukaryota > Metazoa > Chordata > Mammalia > Rodentia > Heteromyidae > Dipodomys > Dipodomys merriami. Next base: position 167,423 of record NW_027202479.1, on the reverse strand, counting down.
GAAGGCCTTGTAAAATTCCGCTGTAAAACCATCTGGTCCTGGACTTTTCTTAGCTGGGAGGTCTCTTATTGCTGTTTCTATTTCAATGTTTGATATGGGCCTGTTAAGCTGGTTTAACTCATCTTGGTTTAGTTTTGGCATGTCAATATTTGCTAGGAAAAGGTCCATTTCTGTCAAGTTCTCAAACTTATTAGCATAAAGTTTTGAGAAGTATTCCCTCGTAATGTTCTGAGTCTTGGTTGTTTCCGTGGTGATGTTTCCAATCTCATCTCTGAGTGTGTACTCTTCTTTTACTGATAAGATTTGCTAAGGGTCTGTCAATTTTGTTGAGTTTTTCGAAGAACCAACTCTTTTTTTTGTTGATTCTTTCTATAGTTTTTTTGGATTCTAATGCATTTAATTGTGATTTAATTTTAATTATTTCTTTCCATCTACTGGATTGTGGTTTATGTTGCTGCTCTTTTTCAAGGAGGTTCAGATGTCTCATTAAATTTTTGGTTTCATATCTCTCCAATTTGTTGATGTAGGAGCTCAGAGCTCAAACTTGCCTCTGAGTACTGCCTTTGCTGTGTCCCAGAGGAGCTGGTAATTTGTGTGTTCACTTTTGTTGAATAGCATGGACATTTGAATTTCCTTTCTAATCTCTTCCATGACCCACTCATGATTCAGCATTGTGTTGTCCAGCCTCCATATGATACCGGACTTTCTTTGTTGGCTTTTGGTTTTGAGTTCTAATTTTATTCCCTTGTGGTCAGAGAGAATGCAAGGTATAACTTCAATGTTTATGAACTTAGACAAGTTTGCTTTGTGGCGTAAAATGTGGTCTATTTTAGAAAATGTTCCATGTGCTGCTGAGAAGAACGTGTATTCTGATGCTTCTGGGTGAAATGTTCGGTAGATGTCTGTTAAGTCTAGTTCATCTCTGCAGCTGTTTTGATCTGCGGTCTCTCTGTTGAGTTTTTGCCGAGTTGATCTATCTAGTGGGGTGAATGGTGTGTTAAAATCCCCAACAATTAATGTCTTTGGGTCTATATGGGATTTGAGGGAAAGTAGTGTTTCTTTGATAAATTTGGGTGCTCCATTGTTTGGCGAATAGATATTTAGAATTGTAATATCCTCCTGAAGGAGAGATCCTTTAATTAGTATGTAGTGACCTTCTTTATCTCTTCTCACGAGTTTTAATTTGAAGTCTATTTTATCTGATTAGGATTGCAACTCCTGCCTGTTTATGTGAGCCGTTTGCTTGGTAGATTTTGTTCCAGCTTTTAACATTGAAAATGTGTTTGTTTTTACGGGCAAGATGTGACTCCTGAAGGCAGCAGATAGAAGGGTCTTGTTTTTTAATCCAACTAGACAGTCTATGTAGCTTAATTGGAGAGTTCAGTCCGTTAACGTTAAGAGAAAGGACTGAGAGGTATTTGGGAGTTCCTGCCATGTTATCCACCTTCTTGGGGGCTGAAAAAACTGGGTTCTTCCTATGGTTCTTGGCTTCTCAGTTTGGGTGCGGTTTCTTGGCCTTTATTGTGGTTTTGTTGGTTTTCTATGTGTAGGACTTCTTTAAGAATCTTTTGTAGGGCTGGGTTGGTGGAGATGTATTGTTTCAATTTTTCTGTGCTATGGAAGGTTTTTATTTGGCCTTCAGTTATGAAGGAGAGTTTAGCTGGTTACAGTATTCTTGGTTGATTGTTGTTTGTTTTTAGGGCATGGCATATGTGATTCCAGGCTCTTCTTGCTTTGATTGTCTCTGCTGAGAATTCTGAGGTGATTCTAATTGGTTTCCCTTTGTAGGTGATTAACCTTTTCTCCCTGACAGCTTTAAGGATCTTTTCCTCGGGTCGGAGTTGATTCTGTGTAGATTATAATGTGACGGTGGGATGTCCTATTGTGGTCTGTCCTATTTGGGGTTCTAAATGCTTCTTGTATCTGAATAGGCCTATCTTTTTGTATGTTTTGGAAGTTCTCTGCTAGGATCCTGTTAAAGAAATTCCCTAGACCATTAACTTCTGTTTCTACATGCTCCTCTACACCCATTATCCTTAGATTAGGCTTTCTGATGGTGTCTTCCAAGTGTTGGATAGATCTATCATATTTCTTGGACTTGTCTTGGATGGTTGCATGTTCTTTCTCTATAATATCTAGGTATCTTCAATCCCCGAGATTTGATCTTCTGCATGGTCTAACCTGCTGTCAAGACTTTCTACTTTGTTTTTTATTTCTTTTCCTTCTAGTTGGTCAGCTTTTATCGCTTCAAATTCTTTGTTGAAGTTTGTTTTAGATCGTATATGAACTTCTTCCTTAATTTGGTGTTCAGTATTTGTTCTCAAATCACTTAGTTGAATTGTTATGGTTTCCTTAGACTCCCATTCCTTCTGTTGGGTTCCATTCAGCATTCACTTTGTGGTCTCCCTAATTTCCTTCAGCTCTTTCTTAATGGATCCCATGAATGCCTTTAGTGATCTTTGTGTATTCTCATCCTGGTCTCTCAACTCCTGTTTTACTCTTTGGTTAGATTCCTCCCATTCATGCCATTCTTGTAGTTCTCTTTGAGTGTCCTCAGCCTGTTCATGCCATTCCTGCTTTTCTCTTTAAGTATTCTCAAGCTGCTCATGCAAATCCTGTATCAGTTTTTGAGTAGCTTCCTCACTCTCATGATATTCCTGTATAAACCTTTGGATTGCCTCCTCTCTCTCCCTCTCACACTCATAGAGTCCTTTGTAGGTTTTCAATCTTTTTCTGCATTGACCTATTGTTTGCCTCCTCTCTCTCCCTATCACACTCATACAGAGCCTTTTTTAGGTTTTCAATCTTTTCTTGCATTGACCTTTTGTTTGCCTCCTCTCTCTCCCTATCATGCTCATACAGAGTTCTTTGTATGTTCTCAATCTTTTCATTTATCATGTTTGCCAGCAGTTTTTGTAGAGCTATTTGGGAACTCTCCTCTGGATTATTCATTATCTGTTCTGTCCCCTGATTGTCATGAGTGGGTGTGGAAATACCCGAACTTGCCATTTTTCTTGTGGTTTTCTGGCTTACTCTGCCCATTTGGGATGAAAGTAACACCAGTTTTGTGCTAGAACAGTAACTTAAGGCAAGCATCAACCAAAGTCTGAATTTGCACAGTCAATAGTCTGCAGATACAATCTAGTTCAACAGATACCTCTATTCAACATCAAACAACTATATATTAATGGGCTATGAACCGCAAAGAAGAATTTGGTAAACCAGAAATTATTAGGGCTAGGGAGAGATGTTGTTACAAAATAGGAATAGAGTGATGTGGGAAGCTATAGGGAGAGTTAACTTAACTAAGTCCTAGTCTCAAAGCTGGAAATTGATTGGATAGGATGAAAGTAGAGAGAGAGAAAACAAGAAGAAAGAGAAAGAATAAAAAAGACCAGTAAAATAGAAAAATAAAAATGAATAATATGCAGAATCGAGAACAAATTATTCAAAGAACGTGAATATAATGTGCCGCGGACCGGGTTCTGTCGGGACGACGGAGGATACCTAGGGGAGGAACCTGGAATAGGATGGGGAGATGGCAAACAGACAACTCACACACATTAGGAGTGGATGCTGAGTGCGATTTAATGCAGAGGATAACAAACTTTTATAACAGAAGTCTTCATAAGAAAAGGGGCAAAAGGTTACACAATCTTGCTGCAAGGCTTCGTTCTTGGATGGTCACCAGCTGGTCGCCTGAAAGGGCAAAAGTTTATACAATCTTCCTGCAGGGCTTCATTCTTAGGTGGTCACAAGCTGGTCGCCTGAAAGGCACTTGTTTCCGGCTTATCTCTAAGAAATATAATGGGTTTCGACGTTTGTCACCATCTCACCATTACCTTATTTCTATAGAGGCCTTAATTATAAGGATACAGAGGCCTAGATCTAGCAAGTCTCTTAGTAAATGAGAGTACCAGGAAGTTCTTTCTCCTAAGTAGTTATCTCAGCAATTGCCATACATTCTTTCTGTTCTAGCCGCGCCTACAACTTTTTGTAAATTTCTTACAATTCCTTCTGCTGGAGTGACTTTGTGAAACCCCCAATACTTGTATATTTGCTTATATCTTGTCTACTAGCCTTCATAAGAGGGGTTTCAGGGTAGCACTTAACTCTGGTGAGTTAGTCATATTTTTAAGACACTCATCAGATATTGGAGTCGTCAACACTCTTAAGAAAGAGCTTTGAATAAGGGAACGTTGACAATGAGTAAGTACAATGAACAGCAGAAACAGTAAAAGATTGATAGGCACTCTTATGAGGAGAAGAAAGACAGAAACACATCTTTTCCCAGGGGTTTTTCCAGCCTTTTCCCAGGAGTAGGCCTCTTAGAAGCCCTATTCTCCGAGGTAGACTTCGGTGAAGTCCCAAAACTCAGAGATAGGTCTCGAGGCCCCTATCATGGTCTGATAGATGGTTTCCCATGCTAAGCAGACTCTACTGGGGTCGGCCTGGCAATAATGAGAGCAGGGGAGGGATATAAAGGAGATGTGAAATCTTAAAAAAATACTTAAAATATTATATAGGTATAAAGAGGTAGTACTGCTTTTAAGGAATTTAAGTCTCAGAAGTTTTAAATTGAGTAATAAATTTGTGGATTAAGTGTGTACACAATGAGGGATAGCTTCTAATAATCAATTACGGGTTTATCTGAGGATGTGCAGAACAACAATTAAATCCCATAAAGAAGAACAAAAGAGAGGAAAAGGTGAGAAGGATGAGGACGAAAGAAAAAAAAAAGATCAGAAGTTCAGTGAAGCTAAGCAAAAAACAAAAAGAATTTAAAAAAAAAAAAAGAAAAAAAAAAGAAAGAAAAACGCACACACGCATGTATCCCAAAAATAAAGATTATAAGGGGGAAAAAATTACTAGAAAAAAATTTTTTTCATAAAGAGGTAAAAATTAAAAATTAAAAAGTTTTAGAAAAGAAAAAAAATTTTGTAAAAGTATTAAAAAAAAAGAAGAGGAAAATAAAAGTTATTTGATTTTTTTGGAAGGGTTGGGAAAAATCCTGTATCTCCCTTGTGTCTGTAATCAGCCTCTGGTTGGAATCTCTGGTCTGCTTGTGGTCCTGTGGCTTGGTTGGTTTCTTAAGTCAGTTTTTTTGGACAGGCAGAAAAATGCTCTGCTTTACCCAGGATTTTGCGATCCTCCTCCCAGGTTAGTTCAATGGTAGGGAGATCTGCTTTGATTATCACAAAAGAGGGAGATGGCTTTTTCCTCAAGTTTGGAGATGCTGTGATGAGGCTAGGTTCTGGGTTGAGTTGAGGCCTTTCAGCAAACAGTAGCATTTCCTGGGGCTAGTTTGTGAGAAACTCACAGAGCCCAGCCTGGAGCCACTCTCGGGGTTTCTTTTTACTGATGTCGAGGCTGCTAAAGGGAGGGGCAGCCTCTGGCTCTTATTACCCAGTGAAGAAAGCCACTACTAGGGCTGGTGCCTGAACTGAGTGACTTTTCCCTGGGTGGAGCTGATTCTGGCAGTTCACACCGCCATTAAGTTCTTGTGACCTGCTAAATGACGCTAGTTTTATTCCAAGGCCTGAGTTGGAGCTAGCAGCTCTGCTGAGCTTTATCAGTATCCAAGATGAGGGGGGGGTGGCCTTCCCTCTTCTGCTCCCTGAGAAGGAGTGAGGATGTTAGGCTTCTACTCAAGCCGAGTCTTGGTTCCTGGGTTGTCTCTGGTCTGCGAAAACAGCATGAAGATGTCTGCTCCTTGTCGGTTCTTGCTGGTGTTGAGTAAAATCCGCTCGCCTGCCGCATCTGGCTCTTTCATCCCAGCCTCTCTCTGTTTCAGGTATGGAGGTACTGCCACTGCTGCTGCTGCCGCCGCTGCTGCCGCAGTGGCAGCTGCTTTCAAGAGCTCCGATCTGTCTCCTTGCCTGGATTTTCCCTCTCTGGCCTAAATCTCTGTCCTCTGATGGCACACTTGGTATGATTCTCTGGCTTAGGACTTTTCACTGGAACTCTAAAACTGTTTTCTATGTGAGAGCTTGTTTTGCCTCCAGCTTCTCCTCCACCATCTTTCCGGAACTCCCAAATCTAACTTTATATGTTTTACAGTCCTGGGATATAATACATGAAGTGATGCTGAAATTTTCTGCTATCATTAGAAAAGATACCTTTCCACACAGTGAAATCCTACATGATTTAACACTAATTAAGAAGTAAAATGTTTTATTCTGTGTCATTAGTAGAAAAATGATTGTTTTTTTGGCTCAAAATGGCAAATTTTTCTCAATGATTATGAACTATTTTGAACCTAATAAAGCGGTTTTGAATTTGAGTTCTTTTTTTTTCCTGCCAGTTCTTCTGGGACATGAACTAAGTGACTGGGTGCTGCCCTGTAGCTTTGGACCTCTTGGCGAGCATTCTACGGCTTGAGTCACAGCTACGGTTTTTTTTTTTGCCAGTTGCTTTTTACTGGTTGAGATAAGAGACTCATGGAGTTTTTGCACCATCTGGCGTCAAACCATAATCCTCCAATGTCAGCCTCTTGAGTGGCTTGGATTACAAGTGTGAACCATAAGTGTGTAACTTATGTTATGCTTTTTCATGGTAAATTTTCTCAAATGAGCCTAGAAAATGTATCAATTTGTGATTCTATGAATGAGTGAATTCATTTATTTCTTCTGTGAAGTAAGTCACAAATTAAATAAGATTAAAGAATTTTTATTTTCAGACCTGAGAACAAATTCAGGGCCTGGCAGTTGTCAGGCAAGTGCTCTTCCATTTAGCAAAATCCCCAATACCAAAATTAAGATTCCTAACATTCAATAACACAAGATTCAGAGACTCAGTGGAAACTAGTTTGTTGACCACTGAATAGAATGAAAACAAATCACAAGATGAAAGGTCATGAAGGCTGGGAAAATGTAGGCTCCGATAAATAGCTCTGCACCTCTTCTCCCTGCTTCCTGTATTCACCTATTTTTAACCAGTCTTGGGGATTGAACTCAGGGTCTGGTCATTTTCCTGAGCTTTGTTTACTTAAGGCTAGCACTCTTCCACTTGAGCCACAATGTACTTCTAGCTTTTTCTGAGGAATCAAACTTACTGAGGAATCAAACTCAGGGCTTCATGGCTTCTAGGCATGCAATCTCCCACCAAGCCACGTTCTCAGGCCTCACTTTTTGTTCTTGAGACAAGATATTCAACTACAACACAGGCTGGCCTATGTCCATGTTTTTAGTATTAATTGACTTAGGAGAATATGCAGGGTACAACTTGCCTGTATCAATGTCTGCCACCTAATTGTTTCTTGGTGTAGGCCTTTAAGTTGGGTAGTGTATGATTTCACTTCTTCACTGTCACAGTGGGTAGAATACTAATAGAGATAGAAATATATTTTCTAAAAAAAGTCCTTAGTGATGTTTGAGGTCTAAAAATGTCATAGCATTAATTAAATCTTAACAAATGTAATTGACATTACAAAGGTAATATATGGAGGATTTATGGTTACTTTTGACTGATTGATTTAGAATGATCCCTTACCTATGGAGGAAGTCACATTCCAGAGACCCTTGACATAGATGATAATCCTAGAAATGGCAATAAGTGAAGTCTAATTATCACAAGAAACTGCATTTATTTTTTGTGCTGGTCCTAGGGCATTAATCAAGGCCTAAGTACTGTCCCAGATTTGTTTTTAATTTTAACTAAGACTATTACCTGATGAGTTTAGCACATAAGAACAAATATACTCATGAGGGTGAGATATAAAGACCTCTGATTGAGCCCTGCTTGGCCTAGAAAATGAATGGGACACTTCTCTCCCGAAAAGAGATGGAAGTGGTTCTGTACTTCAAGGGGTAGATCAACAGCCTTGAGAGAAGAAGCAAAAGCATCTTGCCAATTCACAGTGTTCAAGTCTAAGTATTGTTATATGTACACCAGAGTGTGTGTATAACACACATACACACACACACAGACACACACAGACACACACACACACACACACACACACACACACAAACAAAGAAAAAAAGAAAAGGAAAAAAACCCTAATAAGGTAATTAAGACACCTAATGTGATAAAGAGGAGAGAGCTTGAGGATTAATTTTTGTATTATTAGATTATTAAGCCACAATCTACAGGTGATTTAAAGTATAGAGATATAGCTGGGACACCAGAGTTTCATTCTTGTTAATGTGTGTTTGTATGCATGTGTGAGCTCATATACCCCATACTAGTGCTTGAATTCAAGCCCTTATTCACTTCATTAGCTTTTTCTCTCAAGGATGATGCTTCCCCACTAAAGCTACATCTCCAATCTGGCATGACTGTAACTCTAGCTACTTAGGAGTCTGAGACATGGGAGATTGTAGTTTGAAGCTCCATAAAGTAGAAAAGTCTGTAAGATTCTATCTCCAATTAAACAGAAAAAATAATGAGTCCAGAGGCCTGTCTCAGTAATTTTTCTGAGGTAACCTTTAGTCAGTCCTTCCTTACATTTCTCAGTGCTTATGTAACATACGGAGTCATATAGCTACAAAATATACTCAACCTTTAGACACATATGAGCATGCATATATTTTCATAATATGTACATCAAGAGAAAATATACATGTTTTTGTTTCTATGATCAGTCCACACATCTCCTAGAAGGTGGTGAGTTCATCTTGCACCCATTGCTGTGCATATGGTATTACTCTAGAAAGACGAAATAGTAGAAAGAGGCAGCATATGTACCACATAATTATCAGAATATCTTTCTTGTTGTAGGACTCTAGGTGTGTACACATGCACTGTGTACATATATTAAACTCATTTACTTGCACTGTTTGACAAGTGTTAGACAGCTGGCCCTGTTTTTAGCAGTTACTTTGAACGAATATCATGGGTTCCCTAAGTTGTGTTAGAATGCAGTGCTAGACTCTGAAAACATTAAGGATGGAATAGGAGAAACCCTAGGTAACCTTGGCATAAGCTGAAATTTTCTTTTCATTTTTTTTCACTTTGACAGATTTATTCATTTTAAATTTGTTTTAAAAGCATTCACGTTAATTCTTTGAATATAAGCTATTCAGTTTTATTATTTTATTGTGAACATATTGTACAGAGGGGTTACAATTATATGGGCAAGAAAATGAGTACATTTCTCATCAAGCATTGCAGCCTCCTCCTTTGTTTACCCTTCACATCCCTTCCCTGCTTCCCCCGTCCCTCCCATGCAATCGTTCCCCCCCCACCAAAGTTGTAAAGCTCGTTTTCAATATGACAACTTGTACTTATTGTTGCAACGGATCCACCTGTATCCTTAAATGACTTGTTTTTCACCTTCTCCTCCACAAATTATACCAACATCAAATATAGTGAAAGCAGGGGTTATACTGTGGGGGGGGGGACATACAAAGCACCAAATAAATAATCTTATAAATGCATTAGAAACAAATGCATGAAAGAAAAAAAACATTTAAATACATATCTAAGGGTTCATTTTCCTAACATCACATTATCTGAACCTTTTCTGCTTGACTAATACATATACTAAATATTGCAAATGAGGAAAACCATGGGACCTATATTTCTTTGGGTTTGGCTTACTTCACTTAATATAATTTTTTCCAAGCCTTTCCATTTCCTAAAAAACGGGGCAATGTTATTCTTTCTGATGGAGGCAGAGAATTCCATTGTGTATATATACCACATTATCTTGATCCATTCATCTACTGAGAGGCATCTGGGTTGGTTCCATATCTTAGCTATGGTAAATAATGCTGCAATAAACTTAGTTGTGCTGGTAGCTTTAGTGTGGTCTTGTTTGTAAATATTTGGGTAAAGGCCCAAAAGTGGGATTGCTGGGTCATAGGGGAGTTCTATGTGAAGTCTTTTGAGGAACCTCCATACTGCTTTCCAAAGTGGTTGAACAAGTTTACACTCCCACCAACAATGAAGTAAGGTTCCCTTCTGTCCACATCCCCTCCAGCATCTCCAAAAGTTTCTTAATAAAGACCCAGAAACACAACAAAGCAAAGAAAGGTTGGACAAATGGGATTGCATGAAATTGCAGAGCTTCTGCATGGCAAAGGACATAGCTAGAAAGAGCAAGATAAAGTCCACGGATTGGGAGAATATCTTCACTAGCTGTACAACGGACAATGGTCTCATATCTAAAATATATCTTGAACTAAAAAAATTAAGTATCACAACAAGAAATCTTCAAAGAAACAACTGCCCAATAAACAAGTGGGCTAAAGACTTACACAGAAACTTCTCTGAAGAGGATAGAAGGATGGCCAATAGACACATGAAGAAATGCTCAACCTCCCTAGCCATAAAAGAAATGCAAATCCAAACAACATTGAGATACCACCTCACTCCAGTTAGAATGGCTAAAACCAAGAACTTTAATAACAACAGATGCTGGAGCAGATGTCGACAGAAGGGAACCTTACTGCATTGTTGGTGGGAGTGTAAACTTGTTCAACCACTTTGGAAAGCAGTATGGAGGTTCTGCCACATAGAGCTCCCCTATTTCCCAGCAATCCCACTTTTGGGCATTTACCCAAATGCTGACACACAAGACCACACTAAAGCTACCAGCACGACTATGTTTATTGCAGCATTATTTACTATGGGTAAGATATGCAACCAACCCAGCTGCCTGTCAGTAGATGAGTGGATCAAGAAAATGTGGTATATATACACAGTGGAATTCTCTGTCTCCGTTAGAAAGAATGGCATTGCCGCATTTGTTAGGAAATGGAAAGGCTTGGACAAATTATATTAAGTGAAGTAAGCCAAGCCCAAAGGAACATAGGTCCCATGGTTTCCATTATTTGCAATATCTAGTATATGACTGAGTCAAGCAGAAAAGTTCAGATAAGGTGATGTTAGGGAAATGAACCCTAAGATATGTATTCAAATGTTTTTTTTCTCTTTCATGTGATTGTTTCTAATACATTTATAAGATTATTTCTTTGTTGCTTTATATGTCGTTCCCCCACAGTATAAACCCTGCTTTCACTGTATTTCATGTCGGTATATTTTCTGGAGGGGAAGGGGAAAAACAAATCGTTTTAATAGGGATACAGGTGGACCCATTGCAGCAATGAGATGTACAAGTCGTTATGTCGAAAACGAAACTTACAAAGTTGGTGCGGCGGGGGGTGGCGGGGAGGATTGGGGGGGGGCATGGGGAAGGATGGGAAAGGATGTGAAGGGGAAACAAAGGAGGAGGCTACAATGCTTGATAAGAAATGTACTCATTATCACACACATAAAAAAAAGAATGCAGTGTTAGAATGCCTCTCATACATACCTACATACCTGGAAGAACTAGTACTTACTTATTGATTGTGAATGGGACTTTTTTTGCCAGTTGTGGGGATTGAACTCACGGTTGAGCACTGTCCCTTAATTTCTTTTTTTTTTTTTTGCTCAAGTTTAGTGTTCTACCACTTTTGCCACCTTTTCTGTTTAGGTGGTACTGATGAATCTAACCCAGGGCTTCATGCATGCTAGGCAAGCATTCTACCACTAAGCTAAAATTCCAGCTGAGAAGGGGATCTTTATAATTGTTCCCTATGCAACCTTGAACTCTGCTTTCCAAGTAACTATTTTATAGGTTTGAGACACTACACTAATTTTAATTTTTAAATTTTTATATATTTCATTTTCCTCCTTTTTATTGGTAGTTCTGTGCCTAAAAGTGGTTCATCCCATGTATAAGAACTGTGTTTAAGAGAAAATTGGTTTCAAGAATTATTCTGGGGTATTTTTGTTTCTGTTTTGTGCTGTAATGAAAGATTTATCCCTGGATGGTAGAAATCTCTCATGGTGGGTAGTGAGTAAGCTGTGGAGCATTGATGGGGTGATGTGTGTTACTTGTTTTGTCCTTTTACATTTTCATTTAGATGTGTTATTCCTCAAAGTAATTCCTTTACTATAGCAAGATTGTCCTTTTATTTTTGAGACATATTTTAGCCCAGGCTGATCTTGAACCCATGATGTTCTAGTTCAACTTCTTGAGTGGTAGGATTCCAAATGAGTAGCATCACACATAGCATGGATGTTCTGTAATTAGTACACACTTCTACTCAACTGCCAGTAGTTTGATGCCATGCCCAGTGTTTACAAAGTATTGTTCTATATTGGAAGATGTCTGTAGAAAGAATATCCTGCTCTAGATAAGTGAGTTATTTAGAAGCGCAGTGAGATGCATAGTAAACTAATTACACCATTTTCCAGGGCAGGACAAGAAGACTGTTAGGAAGTACACAGGTAAAGAATAGTGTGAAATATTATCTTGGGCTTTGAGTACAGTGATACAGAAGAGGACTTATACAGGTAGAGTCCTGTGAGGATTCTGGAAGTGGAACAGGTGTTTTCTAGGTAGATCAAATGTGAGGATGTCCAAGAGGAGGGACCAGAATTTTCTGAACCTTGGAGAGGCATAGCAGCAGAGTACTGGATGGATAGAAACAGAGTGGAAAACAGAATACTCTTTGGGTGTTTGTATGTGTACTAATTTGTTGATGGCACAAAGCCTTAACCCCTGCCAGCAGCAGAGGAAGCTGCCCAGCTCAATCCCATGTGTGTGCTGGAGTGTGTGAGGCTACTGAGGGAGGAAGATGTGGAAACTCAGTCCACACTTGAGCCTGGGTCATTCTATAAATTCACTGTGGAAGAGTGAACCTAGATTTGTCACATATGAAATTAAACTTGTTAGGGAAGAACTGAACTGACAGCCCTTTTAATAATACTTATGTTGTGCATAGGTTCTTGTAGGTTTTTCCTGGGCAACAGCCCAGAAAACTAGCTCTGCTAGTTATGCCTCCCATATAAACTGGAATGACAGATTCATGCCATTACACCTAGCCAATACTGATTGAGATGGTTACTTGGTTAAAAAGTATTTCCTTGAATGGTCTTGCACCATAATACTCTCATTGTGTCTTTACAATACTACTAAAGAAAAGTTTAATGAATGTCTCCTTGTCCTCAAGTTAATCATGATTCTACCAAGGATTTGCGTTCTCAAAGCAGGATAACACCTCATAGAGAGAAGTGTTATGTCAGGACAAAAGTACCACCAATGACTAATCAGCAGGCAGTTAGAAAGAATATGAGCCTGGCTCTCTTGGCTGGGAGATCTTGTTCTTTGTAACAGAATTAGCCTTTACTTTTCTTTTTCTAAGGTCCGTTAGCAAAAGATCAATACAAAAATAAATAATTTGCATTGAGCCTCCTATATAGAAGATTCTAATGACAATATCTCCTCATGGGTTTTGAGAACCCAGTCTTTGGTGTGACAAGCTTGGTGGGCTTGGAGAATTGTTTTCTGTACTCACAAAAGCAGAATCTGTTTCCCATGTTCCCTTGTAAGACTGTTACACTTGTATGGGATTTTAGAAGACAAAAATATGTTTGAAATACTAACTTTCGCAGCCAGTTGATTTACCAGTTTCTATTTTGGCTTCTTTTTTCAATGTTATGATAATTTCTTAGTAAGCAAGTGTATAACAATGGTACCCAAGGAACTTGAAATACAATAATAATTTTCCACTCCCTACTTTATAATTGTATTCTTTCACTATCTTATATTCAATCAACAATTATCTGATAGCCTTCAATGGCTTTGTCAAAGACCCCAGTACCTTAAACTTTGCCAAGTCTGTGTCAGCTCCATTCTTCATGTTACCTGACTTTGCTGTGGCAGGTGGCTCCCAGTTATCTCATCTCCTTTCCCTGCTCAAACTTTTTGGCTATTTCTTCCCTTATCACTCCAGATTCTTTGTCCTGGTTAAGAGGTCTTCTGGCACATTTGGACATGTTGGAGGCTTCCTTGATTTCTCACTTCCCTCCATCTGCACTCACACCAGCAATCTTTCTGGCCACGTGGCATTAAATGATAATTGCAGGTTGCCAGATTCCCATTGTGTATTCCCTGCCAGGTCTTTCCCTTCTAATTCACACCATACATTAAGATGGGTGAAATGTTTTCATTTGCAAGTAAATGGATAGAAATGGAGACTATCAGGCTGAGTGAAGTAAACAGGTTAAGAAGGATAAAGGTCACATGTTTTGTATAATATGTAAATGCACAATCTAAAATATAAGCATGTGTAAACACATAGAGAATCATATATAAATACATGTATAGAATCTGTCTGTACGTTTAGGAATTTTTAAGAGGATTAGTAGGATTGGGGAAGGATAAATAAATTTATTTGTCATCTGTGCATGGCAATATTGACAAAAGGAAACTCACCGAAATCTATTGAATATTGATGAGTAGGCTAGTTGGGGAAAGGGAGACTGAGGTCATCAATATCATTAAGATTACTCAATAAGAGTTTGTAAACTTTTATGGTGAAATCTCTTAAATACTATTTTCATGCAATTTAAATAAAATGGGAGATAGGAATGCAAAACAGCTACTATCATAGGTGCGTGTTTTAATGGAAGTGAGAAGGACAAACAGACTACAAAAGTAGGCAAACATGTTCAAAATATATAGTTTTTAAATAGGTGTGAAAAATAAACAACAAGGCATGTTGACATTGACTTGAGAAAGGCTGAAGATGTGTGAGAGTGATGGAGAGATGAGTCTCATAAAGATACATTGTTTGAATATACAAAAATGTCATAATCAATTCCCTTGGAAAAAGTGAGAAAAAATTACTACAGATATATGTGCTATTTTTCTTATCTCATACGCTAGTAAGTCTTTTTTAATTTTTAAAGTAACAGACTTTAGTTGTATATAACTGTCATAATTGAAATCTAGGGTTTAAATTATTCTCCCCACTCTATCTGCACAATCATATATGCCGTTCCCAAAAGAATACCATTGCCAGATATATATTGCCAGAACCTTTCCCATGCATATACAAACATCAAGTGTCCATGAGTATAACATACTCACATAAGATTTTACCGATTATATCATATATAGGTTTCTTCTCACTTGACCGAGCAACCTGCGGTGTTCACTATATATGAAACATTGTACTTAATTAATCAGCCTGTACATGATCAGTGGAAATTTCAATGGTTTTAAATTATTTTAGACACATCTCATTACTGCTAATGTCTTTCCACTAGTGAAGTGAAAGAATATCATTGGAGCATAAGGAAAGTGGCTATAGTTTCCCATTCCCTACCCTTCCCCACCATTCTAATTTGTGATAGAGACTGCCAAAGAAGTATGGCTATAAATTCTTTTTAAAAATGTAGGACATTCTGCCAAGGAAATAGTCCCCTTTAAGAGAATGTGAAATTCAGTGGGACTTAACATTTGTGAACATTAAATGTTGACACATGACTGAGTTTTCTAATACATAATTAACTTTGTGTGTGTGTGTGTGTGTGTGTGTGTGTGTGTGTGTGTGTGTGTGTGTGTGTGTGTGTGTGTATTTTCTGAACCTGAGAGTGAATTCAGAGCCTGAGTGCTGTCCTGGAGACTTTGTACTTGAACCACAGCTCCATTTCCTATTTGTGGTGTTTCACTTGAGATTAGTGTCTCAGAGACTTTCCTGCTTGTTCTGACATGGATCCTCACAACTCAGGCTCCTGAGTAATTAGGATTACAAGCTTGAGCCACAGATGGCTGGTCATTATAATCCTCTGGTTCTCAGAATGACACTTCTCTATATTTTGCTGTTAAAACTGGCAGTTGGCACTTCATTGGCCTGGTTAGGGTAGGAGCATCTTCAGGGATTGTGGTCGCGGCCTTAGAATTGAATGTAAGTAATACCTTCCCCAGTAGCTAACATCCGTTCTCATCACTGTCTAAATAAAATTTATAAATTGAGAAATTGGCTTTCAAACTTGAATTTCTATTAGACATATTGTCTTATTATTAGACAAATAATGGACTCCATTATATTTTCATGTTTTTATACTACATATTTTGATAATATTCACTTTCATTACCCTCTTTTGCCTGTCTCTTCCCAGGTTTTTACATTTTTCCCTCTCTCTCCCTCCATCTCTTACCCTCCCTCTCTACGTCTCTCCCCTCCCTCTCTTTCTCTCTCATTCTCTGTCTGCCTCTCTGCTAGTATTTGCTTTTCACTTTTTGCCTTCATTCCACCTTTTAAACAAAGCCTCAAGTTCTAGCTTTCTCCTGGTTAATTGGAATTAAGATTTTTAGCCAAGCATCGGTGGCTCTTGCATGTAATACTAGCTACTCAATTTGCTGAGATCTAAGGATCCGGCTTCAAAGCCAGCCCAGACAGGCAATTCCATGAGACTCTCATTTCTAATTAATCACCAGAAAAGCAGAAATAGCTTTGTGGCTCAAGTGGTAGAGTCCTTGCCTTGAGCTGAAGAGATGGTGGGTAGTGCCCAGGCCCACAATTGAAACGCCATGACCGACCAAAAAGATAAATAAAACAATTCCTTAGATTTTTCTGTCAAACCATGGTCATAAATTAAATGTATTCATGTAGATAATATAGGAATTTAATGTTGTTGGCTTATTAACAACTATTTAAATTATTTTTGACAAATATAATGAACCATGCTTTATGAATCTCATCTTATTCTGAAATACTACAAAAATAGTAGAGTTTTCGGACCCTTCCTAACCTAATAAGAAGCCCTATTCTATATCAGAAGTATATATCAACCATTTCTTTCTCCTGTGTTCACCTTAATTTACATCTATTCCTTTATTATTTTTATTTGTTAATTATCTTTAAGTAGTTGTAGAAAAGAGGTGCCATGTGACAAAGCAGTTTATGAATACAGTGTCTATTAATCCAAGCCACCCCTACAACATTCCCACCCACCTCTGACACACCCCTTCCCTTATTTTTTGTAGTTTTGTAGTATATGAAATGAATTCCTTTTTAGAAAATTAATTTAGTTTATAGTTATGATAAAGAGGTAGTGTAGAGGGAATACAATTGCATGAGTCAGAAGAGAACATTTCCTTTCATGAAGCATCTTCTGTTTACTCACTCTCCCAATGAGCTCAACTACATTCTGCCCTTCCTCCCTTCATTTATCTACCTTTTCCCTACCCTCTTCTTTGAGGTAGCCAATTTCTGCTAATATTCTCAGGCTTTGACCTAGTCTTTCTAAAGGTTATAGAATTTGGGCAACATTGGCAGCAGTGATGGTGCAGCAGGAAAGCTCCCACAATGAAGCTCACAATCACATGCAAGGTAAGGTGTATGGAGAAGGGCGGACAGGACACAGCACACCAGAAGTACTGGACCCTCTTCTTCAGATAAATGTCCCAGAGCAAGCCCTCTGAGGCCCAGGAGCTCATGTGCTCATAAGCATACTGCTATTCTTCCCTCATGGCCAGCACAACAGCACAGCAGCACTGTACATGCTGGTGTTTGAGTCCCCAAAGAAGGCAGAAGTGTATGTGATGTCTGGCTAGGGTTTTGTTTGATGGACCCCACTTCTCCACAGCCCTGAAGTGTTCCCGTTTGGGTTCCTGGAAACAGTTACACTCCTGGCTCCATCCGCTTTGGGCACTGACCCTATGGAAAGAGAGAACTCCTGGGAATCTTGATATTACTTCCTACCCTTCACAGACGGTGTGAGCTGCACCAACATCCTGGTGGAGGTCTCCTGGTGGAGGAAGCCCACAGCTTCCAAGGCAAGTGGACATGCTTATGGCCCAGGCAGCGCTGCAGTTTCTCTATTGGAAAAACAAAAGCTGGACTGTGGTCTTCATCATGTATGCACAGAAGCATCATCCATCAAGCACGGGTCAGCCTCTGTATAATCCCTGCTCCACTTCATCTGGTTTCTGCTGCTGACCATGGATGGTGGCAAACTGACTATATTCATGTTGTTGTGCTAGCAGTGCCAGCCCTCCCTATGCAGGCACCTAATTCATGACAAGTACCTTGACAGGACAGGACAGAATAGGACAATTCTACCTCAGGGTGTATCCCAAGCTTTTGTCTTTCTATGGAGGTGCTCAACCACCTCCTGGCCTCCCTTACTCGTCACCTAAAATGTTCTTTCTTACTTATGCTCTATGTATTAAAAACTTATTCAAAGACAAGTTAACTGTTCATGGCTTTCATACTCACTGCTCTAAATCCTGAGATGTCTACAGTATGTCATTCTGCTTTGAGTAAAAACCCTCCAAATGGATTTTATGGAAGCTTACAACTGTTATACAAAAAAACAAGGACTGAGTAAATGAAGAATCAAGTACTTAATGATTAGACAACTCAATGTCCTGAAAAAAATTGCCCTTCATTGCTCAGGACATGGAATATAATTCCAGACAAAATTCAGCCAGGTATATTTTTAAAGAACCTTTAATAGGGCAACTACTCTTTCTTCACTTTCTAAAGAAGTATTTTGTAGAATCAAAATGATCTCTTCAAAGTTTTAGGAAAAATCAATAATAAATTTATTAATTCCTAGAGTTTTCTTGATTGGAATGCATTTAAATGTAAAATAATGAAATATGCATAGATTCCATTTGTCTCTTTCTTCCTTAAGTAGGCTTGATAAGTTTCATCTTTGAATAAATCATCTGAAGTTATTGATTACTTCACTTTTTAATTTTACAACTGTAGGATTTCTGATAAAGTACTCATTTGTTTTGGTTATTGGCAACTGGTTTCTTCTCTGCTTTGTTATTATGTATTTTGATCAGTCTTTTTAAATATATGTCCATTTATTGATCTATTCAGACACAGCTACTATTTTCATTGATTTGTCTCTGCTGTGTTCAAAAGCAGGGTTTTTAAGCCACTTAACAAAGTGATTCTTAAATATCCATAGAGGAGCAAAAGAAGAATAGAAGAGAATAGAGGAATAAAAGAGTATCAGTTTAAGCTTGAAATCCTAGCTACTCAGTAGGCAAAGAGCTGAGGATTTTGTTTCAAAGCCAGCCATGGGAGGAAAACCTGTGAGACTCCTATCTCCAAGTAAAAACCCCAAATGCTGGAAATGGAGTTTGTGGCTCAAGTAGCAGAGCCCTAGGCTAGAATTATTGATGTGAATTCCCAGTGTCCTGGTAAGTTGTGCTTTTTTTAGCAGTATAAATGTGTACAGTTTTTAAGCCCTTAATATAACCCACTTCATGTAGTATAAAGTTACACATGCTCTGATAAGTCTGTATGGTAATCACTGAAATTTAAAATTCGGTCTTCCCGAATTTTTCAGTTTTCATATGGTCATTTCTCATTTAGAAACAAATTATTTCAGATTTTATTTAAAGTCTGAGACTGGGACTTTTATTTGGTGTTTGATGCTGTTGCTCTTCAGCTAGTACTATATCAACTAAGCTATGCATGTAACTCATAATTTCAGATTTTTCAAAATGCCAGAGAAGGTAATAGTGATAATGCTATTAAGTCCTTCACCCATCTAGATACCCACATTTGGTTTGTTTGGGTTCCTAGTTTATCAGTATATTTATATGTCATAACTTTTGGTTTTGATTTTGTGCTGTTCCTGGAGCTTGAAATCAGTACCTTGCCCTCTCCTTGAAACTGGACATTGTTAGCACACATAATTATCCTAACTACTCAGAGAGCTGATATCTGTGAATCCAGGTTTTAATCCAGCCCAAGAAGGAAAGATGAGTTTTTTTAATCTCTAAGTAATCTCCCAAATGAATTTGGAAGGGAATCTGTGGTTCAAGGGCAAAACACCGTCCTTGAAGGAAAACACGTGAGTGAGAAGGTAAGGTCCCGAGTTTAAACCCCAATATCAGCATTCAACAACGTTGTTTTCCTTGAGCTTGATATTAAATTGCTCAGAAAATAATCAGCATTGTAGTAATGTTTAGCACTACTATTACAAACATCAGTTATATTTATTGATGTTATTCCATTATTTTCCTAAATTTTACTTACACATTAATATCCAGTAATGGAAAGACAAGATTACTCTTTCACAAGTATTTATGGCAGTTGAATATATGGATGAGAGGGGCATACAAGGAGTTTAGATTGAAAATAGATATTTACAAGCTCTTCACATGAGTAAATGATAGCTGAAGAAGCTGTGAGCATGTATGAAATAAGCTAAAGAAACCAGAAAGGAAAGACAAGGCATGATTCCGGAAAGCAAACAATTTTGGAAGGATAGAACACAAGGAAAGTATGTAGCTTTTGGTAAGAACTTTGTAACCCACCTACAAAGTGAGCACATTTGATTCCTTATTTCTAGTAGAAGGCATTTCAGTTAACTTTATTTTACAAAGTTAAACATGATTAACATTTAATTTTAACTGATCTCTCAGTTAAGCAATTAGTCTAGCCAGGTGCCAGTAGCTCATGCCTATAATTCTACCTATTCAGAGGGCTGAGATCTCCAGATCCTAGTTCAAAGCCAGGTTGGACAAGAAAGTCAGTGAGACACTTCTCGTCAATTAACCAGGAGAAAATTACAAGTGTCACTGTGGCTCAACATGGCAGCACTATTCTTGAGTAATAAATCTCAGAATTTGAACCCAGGCCCTGAGTTCAAGATCTCTGAAATTATTCTTAAAATAACTTGTTCTTAGTAATTATTTAACTTGTCTAGAAGAATGTTTTAAACTTTGGGATTTTTTATTTCATGTTGACAGCATGGTTTTTTAAGATATGCAGAGAAAAAATATTTATAGTCAGAATTGGTTTGGTTTCCTTTGTATTACAGATTGCTTCTACACCCAAAATCAGGTGGAAAGCAGATGGCCAAATCCTGGCTCTTGGCAATGGAAATGGATTTGTGTTTCTATTATCAAAGAAACAAACTTATGAAATGATAGTCTTTATATATAACACCTTAATAGTAACTTTAAAATTATCATTACTATTATTATTAATATTATTAGTTTTTGTTAGTTGTGGGGCTTGAACTGTGGGTCTGCACGTTGTCCCTGAGCTCTTGAGCTCATGGCTAGTGCTCTACCACTTGAACAAGATTACACTTCACATTTTCTGAACGTTTAATTGGAGATAAGAGTCTCATGGACCCATAGTTCTCAGCGTCCCTAGTAGCTAGGATTACAAGTGTGAGCCACTGGCTCCTAACAGTAAGATTATTTGGAAAAAGACAAAAACCCATGATTGTACCTTTACAATATCACAATCTGACAATTGTATCTGTAACGTTAGTTGTATGAAGTAACCATAGGCAGCAATCAGTTGTAGATCTCACCATGTCCTGTCCAATGCTAGATATTATTTCATTAATTTATTTTACTTTTTCCTAACAAAGTTCATTATGAATGTCCAACAACACAATTTGCTATTGAGCACAAAGAACTCTTCAGCATATTTATTCCAACAAACAGCATTTTGCACTTGTTCTTTAAAAAAAAAAAACTTTGCCAGTCCTAGGGCTTGAAATCATGGCCTGGGCAATCTCTCTGAGCTTCTTTTGCTCAAGGCTAGCACACTACCAATTGAGCCACAGCACCACTTCCAGTTTTTCTGTTTATGTCATACTGAGGAATCAAATCAAGTGCTTCATGCAGGCTAGGCAACCATTCTAAAACTAACCACATTCCCAGTCATTGGGAATTATTTTGTTGTTGTTGTTTTAAGATAGGGTTTTTCTATGTGTCCTTCTGTTGACCTAAAACTTGGGGTGGTCTCAAGCTAACTTCTAAATTAGCCTCTCTATTTAAATGATTTATTGTTTCCCATCCCCTCCACAAACTATATCAACATCAAATACAGTGAAAACAGCGGTTATTACTTTGGCCGGGGGGTGGTGGCAGGGGGCGGGGAGCAATGGGAGGGATGGGAAATGGGAAGGGATGGAAAGGGGAAACAAAGGAAGCGGCAACAATGCTTGATAAGAAATATACACATTATCTTGTCCATTTAATTGTAACTCCTCTATATTGTATTTTCACAATAAAAAAAGTCAGCCTCTCAATTTCAGAGATATCAGACATGCACCAACATATTCAGCTCAGGATTCTTTGTAAGAGAATTCTTTCAGAAATAAAGTTATTCTGTCTTCCTTGGACTGGATGTCTTTTTGCATTCGGCACTGGTAATCACATTTCTTGTACTGGTGTGTTTCTCCTGCTAGATCAATAGAAATATTTCAGGCTCCCAACTGGAAACGGAGCTGTGTCACCAGCAACATCACAATCTTGTAAAAAGTAGCAGCTGGCATCATGTGTATGGCAGCCAGCTGGACCTCAACTATCTGATATCTTTGTTCTCCAACAATTCAATCATTTCTATGCACAGTCTGAAAACAGTCATAAGTAATTTTTTATTTATTCCATCCTCTTCCCAGCTACTTGCCATTCTGAGCTATGTATGTTTTAAATCCTGTTAAACATTAATTACTATTTCCTCCCACTTTCAAAAGTAACATATATGTCTTAATTTAAAATTCATTCAAACATGACAAAAACGTTAACATAGTTGCTGTACACCATTGGTTCATGTTTTAACTCTTAGCTACTGTAGAGGCCAAAAATGGAGGATCCTGGTTTAAAGCGGCCTATGCAAAATAATCTGCAATATTTCTCCAATTAAGAAACTAAAATCTGGGTTGGGAAGGTGGCTCAGTGGTAGAGCACTTTCCTTGCATGCATGAGGCCCTGGGTTTGATTCCTCAGCACCACATAAGCAAAAAGAAAGAAGCCAGAAGTGGTGCTGTGGCACACGTTGTAGACTGCTAGTCTTGAGCTGAAGAGGTGAGAGTGTCCAGGCCCAGAATTCAGGCCCACTACCGGACCCCCCAAAAAAGAAAGAAAGAAAGAAAGAAAGAAAGAAAGAAAGAAAGAAAGAAAGAAAGAAAGAAAGAAAGAAAGAAAGAAAGAAAGAAAGAAAGAAAGAAAGAAACCAAAATCTAAGCTGGTGCCGGTGACTCAATCCTGTAACCCTTGCTACTCAGGAGGCTGAGATCAGAGGATCACAATTAAAGCTAGCCTGAACAGGAAAGTCTGCGAGACTATCTCCAATAAACCACTACAAAACTGGAAGTGGCACTGTGGCTCAAGCAGTAGAGTACTCGCCTTGAGCTGAAGAGCTGAGAGATAGCACCCAAGACCAGAGTTCAAGCCCCATGACCCACAAATAAAAAGAAAGAAATCAAAATCCAGAAGTGGAAATGTGGCTTAAGTAGTAGAATGGCAGCTTTGAGCAAAAAGACTAAGTAAGAGTAATATGTGTACTTTAGACTCCATTATTTACTCATGGAACACACACACACACACACACACACACACACACACACACACACACAATCTACATTCTCTTAGACTTCCATTCTTGAGCAGTATTCCATGCCATTAACTTAATGCATATTTTCTCCAAATCCTTATGGTAGGGAATAAAGTACTTTTGTACATATGATAATGCAACTTTTGAATTTTTGGTTTTGAACTTTTTTTGTACTTATGTGAGAAAACAGCATTTTTTGAACACTAAATAGAAATCACTGTTGTTGGTAAATAGGTGGGTGACAGATTGACAGATGCAGATAATACCACTTGAAAATTTTCTTCTTTAAATTTAAATATATAATATATAATACATATACACACATATGTATGTATTTAAAATTTCTGCCAAGATTTTATTTCCATTATAATGATCTATTTGTTCCATTATATAAATTTAACATATTGTATATTTCACAGGAGATTAATATTTATAAAATTTTCTTTCTTTGCGAGACTAAGTCCTACAGTGTGGACCAGACTTACCTCAAATCTTTATTCTTCTCTGTTTCAGGTTCCTGAGTAATGGCTGGAATTACCATGTGGTAGCATAGTACCATATCCACCTATATTATTTATATTTTGTATACTTGAAAATTAGTGTGAACAGCTTTAAGCCATAGTATCATCATGAATTTGAATGAATTTAATTCTGAGTGAATTCAAGTATGTTAGACATACCTGTAATCCCAGTACCCAGGAGGATTTAAGTTAAAGAGCAGCCTGAGCTACCCAGCAAGTCCTTGTCCACAAAGCCAACAATTTGTGTGTGTGTGTGTGTGTGTGTGTGTGTGTGTGTGTGTGTGTGTGTGTGTGTGTGTGTGTGTGTGTGCGGGCCCTAGGGCTTGAACTCAGGGCCTGGGCACTGTTCCTGAGGTTTATGCTCAAGTCTAGCACTCTACCACTTGAACCAAAGCTCCACCTCCAGCCTTTTTAGAAGTCATTGGAGATGAGTCTCATCCACTTTCTGTCCAGGCTGACTTAGAAACAAGATCCTCAGGTGTCAGCCTCTTTTTTAAGTAGGATTACAGGTGTGAGCCTGTAGTAGTTGTTGTATAACTGTTAAGTAATATGGTAAACATCATGCCATTTTATACTCCCCCCCCAGCAGTGTTTGAGTGTTGCACACACAACTAACACACAACCTGCTCCATGTTTGATGACATCCAGGTCTCATAATCCTGTGAGATAAGTATTGTTATGCTCACTTTACCTATGAAGAATTTGAAGTCCAGAGACTTTAGTTAACTTTCCATCCCCAGCTAGTATACAGTGCAGCCTGTATTCAAATTCAACTATGTTTTTTTTTTTTAAATTTCAGAAATCATGGCGTCAGCATGTGTTCTAGTCAACATGTATTCTAGCTTGTACTGCTCTTTACAGGTGCTGTTCTCTGCCTGATAGATTAAATTTCTCCTGTATGTATGGCTTATTCCTCACTCTTTAACTGTTTACACCCCCTCTCATAAGCTAGGGAAATAAAAGTGATGAGAAGAACCGTTTTTGAAGAGGAAATTGATAATGGGATTTGAACTTGCTATTACATATTAGTCTGAACTTATTCCATGTGAGTTATGCCTCCAGCACTATTTCTGTTTTTTTTTCTTTTATATTGTTATTATAAAGATGATTTAAACAGAGGTTATAGTCATATAATTTAGGTATGAGTATATTTCTTTTTGGAAATATCAGCCCATCCCTTGCTCTCTCAGTTTTTCTCTCCCACTGGTTTGTTTTTTTAATTAACTTCCTTATTATTATTATTTTATTAATATTGTGATGTAGAGAGCTTTGTTACATAAGTGAGGTAATGACTACATTTCTTTTGTCTTTATTTTTGTTATAGTCAGTCATGAGGCTTGAACCCAGGGCATGGGCACTGTCCCTGAGCCCTTTCGCTGAAGAATCGCACTCATCTTGAGCCACAGATCTATTTCCATGAGTGCATTTCTTTGTGGACAATATCACCCTTTCCTTTCATCTCTTCCAGTTTTCCTCTACTTCCCTGTCAACGTCTAGGGCGTCGGGGTCCCTGGATAAGGGTCGTGAAATCAAAAGGACATAGGGGATGCAGAGTCCAAAGAACAATTGCCACTGCATGCTGTGATTTATTATTAGTGGGTATTTAAAGACAAGCAAGCATGATCTTTGCCAAGATTTGGTCAGAAGACATTCATACAAAAAATTTCAACAGATACATTTTTATTTGACCTATGAGACAATATCTTGATATATTATTATCTAAACTATTTTAGAACAAGCTCAAACCACTTCTCCAATCTCAGGAAAATGCTTGACCAGCTGTTCATCTATGCTTAAGCAGCCAGAAGATCTACTTCCTCAGCTCCCAGGAGTCTATGACATGTGTTTTGAGATAGGGAGAGAAAACATTTTCCTTCTCTAGCCCGGCATACCAAGAGCTTTCCTAATCCCAAACACAGTCCTCAGATAATCCTGAGGCTGAAGCCTGCATCATTCTGCCCCCTCAACATAGACCCTGAGTCTTCACACTTCCCCACCAACAAGTTGCATAGTGCACTTTCAACATAGTCTCAACTGAGTACCACTGCTCCATATGTTCATCTTTTGTGCCTCCATTTCTCTGCCCCCTTTACCTTCCCAAAGAGAAATAAATGAAAAAAATGACAAATATGTCTAAGACAAGCAAAAAGGTGAGGTAAGTTGATGTTAGGTGAAATGAACCTGAAGATAAGGATTCAAATGTTTTTGCTTTCATGCAATTGATTCTAACATGCTTATAAGATGATTTCTTTGTTGCTTTGTATGTGCCTCCCTCACGGTATAAACCCTGCTTTCACTGTATATGATGTAGGTATAATTTGTGGAGGGGAAGGGAAAAAACAATTGTTTAAATAGGTGTACAGGTGGGCCCATTCCAACAATGAGATGTACAAATCGTTATGTCGAAAAACGAAATTTACAACTTTGGCCAGTGGGGGGGTCTTACGGAGCGGGGGGGGGGGCTGGTGGGAAGGGGTGGGAAGAGGAAACAAAGGAGGGGGCAAAAACGAAAGAAAATAAAGAAAATTATTATCTTGTTTCTGTTTCCTGGTCACTGGTTATTTTTGAGGTAGATTGTGTGTGTGTGTGTGTGTGTGTGTGTGTGTGTGTGTGTGTGTGTGTGTGTGTGTGTGTGTGTGTGTGTGTGTGTATACTGGGACTTGAACTCAAGGAGCTGACCTTTAGCTTTTTTTAGTCAAGGCTGACACTCTACAACTTGAACCAAACTTCCACTTCTGGAATTTGAACTGTTAATTGGAGATTAAAGTTTCACAGATTTTCCTACCTGGGGTAAACTTAAATCCACTTTCCTCAGGTCAAATCCTTCTAAATAGCTAGAGTTACAGCTAGATGTGAGTCACTGGTAGTGCTTGGCCTAGCTTCTTTTTATTAAGGAGTTGAAATGTAAAAGAAATTTGCAATAGTAGAACAAAAGAAATCAATATAACTTACGCAGCTTCATTAAGTTTTAATAATTTGTCATATTTGATATGTACAGAACAACATTTTTGTAAATGCCCCTGAAATTTTGTTTTTATCTGGGTTTTTTCCTCATCATCAACTTGATTTTATAACTTTTAAACTAATAAATATTGATGAGAATATGCCCAGAGGGCATTATATTTTGTTGGCTTTCATTAGGAAATGGTTCAAGCTAACACATGTCATGATAAATTCTTGTACTGGAACCTCATGATACATTCACATTCTTAGTCAGAAGGCATCAGAGCCTGTTACGAATCATCTAAACCTGACAAAACCCAGACTGAGGTCTTGTGATGACTTTCCTCTATGTCATTGTCTTAGAGAGCAATTCTGAATCTCCAGTGACCATGACAGAGTCCTCCTGGACCCTCTCAGAACACAGCCAAGATAATCATTCAAGCATGATGGGAGATTGGTGTCTGCTTCCTATGAGGAACAGCACAGGAACTGTTAGTTCCTTAAACTGTCCTCTGTACTGAGGATTCCTCATTGAGCATGGAAACCTAAGAATTAAGGAGACATTAAACTCTTTCTTCCTTCTGCAGGTTGTGGACCGGTTTTCCTTCTGCTGCTGTCATCTTCTGTGGAAAGAAATGATCTAGAAGCCATTTTGCTTATTCTAGGCCCTTAGTTTAAGTCTGGGATTTATATTTAGACAAAAAGATATGTAGTGATAAAAAAGTGAATTAATATTTTTTCTATTCTATTTATTACTCAAATATATTTTCAAATACCAATAATTCTTTTTTTGTGTGTGAAAATACCGTACAGAGGGGTTACAATTACATGGGCAATGTAATGAGTATATTTCTTATCAAGCACGGTAGCCTCCTCCTTTAATTCCCCTTGCCATCCCTTCCCATCTCCCACTCACTGCCCCTCCCCCCAGCCAAAGTTGTAAAGTTCTCATTTCAACATAACTAATTCTACATCTCATTGTTGTAATGGGTCCACCTGTATCCCTATTTAAATGATTTGGTTTTTTTCCCTTCCCTTCCTCAAATTATACCAACATCAAATAGAATGAAAGCAGGGGTTCAAACGTGAGGGAGGAACATACGAAACAACAAATAAATCATGTTATAAATATGGTAGAAACAATAGCAAGAAAGAACAACCATTTGAACACTTATCTTGGGGTTCATTTCACCTAACATCAACTTATCTGAGCTTTTGTGCTTGTCTCAGAAATATACTAGTTATTGCAAATAAGGGAAACCATGGGATCTAGGTTTCTTTGGGCCTGGCTTATTTCACTTAATATAATTTTGTTCAAGTCGTTTCATTTCCTAACAAATGGGGCAATGCCTTTCTTTCTGAAGGAGGCATAGAATTCTATTGTGTATATATACCATATTTTCTTGACCATTCATCTACTGTGGGCATCTTGGTTGGTTCCATTTCTTAGCTATGGTAAATAATGTTGCAATAAACATAGTTGTGTTGGTAGTTTTAGTATGGTCTTGTTTGTGGTCATTTCGTTAAGTGACTAAAAGTGGGATTGCTGGGTCTTAGGGGAGCTCTATGTGGAGTCTTTTGAGGAACCTCCATACTACTTTGCAAGGTGGTTGAACAAGTTTACACTCCCACCAATAATGCAGTAAGGTTCCCTTCTGTCCACATCCCCTCCAGCATCTGTTGTTATTAGAGTTCTTGATTATAGCCATTCTATCTGGAGTGAGGTGGTATCTCAATATTGTTTTGACTTGCATTTCTTTTATGGCTAGGGAGGTTGAGCATTTCTTCATGTGTCTACTGGCCATCCTTCTTTCCTCTTCAGAGAAGTTTCTCTTTAAGAACTACACTATAATTTTTTAGAAAAACTAACTCACAGCCCAACAAAATAAGCACCCAGAATTGAGTATTCATATGTGGGAGTTGAATCAAGTGCTGAAAGGCACATTAATGAGCACATGAAGGGTGGAGAAATACAGTTATAAAATCAAATTCATAATTAAAATGAATGAATATGTCATTTTAAAATGCATTTAATTTTACATGCATTTAGTTTTATAACTAATCTTTACATGCCTCTTGCTTTTTGTACTTTTAGGTTATCTTTCAATCTCTTTTATGTAGGCAATGCATGGACCATGTCACTGGTACCTATCCCTCTTATGTTGCTGAGATTAATGGTATGAGTATTCATGCTTCACTTGTTTTTGAGATTGGTATGCATACATTTTTGGCGAGGCTATGTTCACATTGTGATGCCGTAGATCTCTGACTTCTAACAAATATTTATCATAGATGTGAGATAGCATATCAGGCAATTCAAAGTCTTTAATCTCATTTTCAAGAAATAAAGTATGTTTTCAAAAATTACATTCAAAATGACAAGCAGCAAAATAACTCCTTACATTATCTGATTAGTGAAACTATATTTTCACACTTACTTACCCTATATTTTAACAGGAACAAACCTATTTTAATATTTATGCCAGTGATTAAACTCAAATTGTAGGCATGCAACAGTGCCTGACATCTGTAATCGTAGTTATTTGAATGCTGAGACCTGAGCATAGTGGTTCAAACCCAGCCTGAGCAGGAAAGTCTGTGAGTCTTTTGTCACCAAATCATCACAGAAAAAAACAAAAATATCACTGTCGCTCAAGTGCCTTGAGCCAAAGCATCCTAGTTCAAGCCAAAGTTCAAGCCATAGGAATGTCAAAAAAGAGATTAAAATCATATTGCCTTCAATCACTCATTTAGACAATCTGTAGTAGGGCAGGCTACTGGAGTTCACATCATTAACTGAAGAGATAGAATTTGAGATGATCACTGTTCAGCATCAGTCAGCAAGGAAAGTAATAAGATCTGCACATCGAAAACCAGGCATGTTGGAATGCACTTTTGATCCCTCAAATTCGCCGACAGAGGTGAGGAATTTAGACTCTGTTTGGCCCTCAGCAAAACTGATAACCTATGAGCAAAGTAAATCAAAAAAGGAATGTTGTTTAGCAAACAAAATAAATCCATAGTCATGTGCTAAAGAAGGAAAGGAAAAAGAACGAAGAAAGAGAAAAGAAAGGAGGGAGGGAGGAAAATAAGAGGGAGGGAAAAAAGAAAGGGAGAAAGAGAGGTATAAATAAAAATCTCAGCATGTGTTAGATGTTAATAATGACACTAAATCTTTTTAGCTATTATGCCATCATTTATTTATTTGGCAGAAACATTTTGTGTGAAGCCTACATAAACCCCAAACTGGACTTAGACATCTAATAGCTATCTCATTTTTATGTTTCCTGTTTGCAACACTGCTATTTTATCCTATTGATTAGTGTGAATTCTATGACCAATATAAAATCACATTTGGAATAAAACAGTTACTAGGTGAGACCTTCCTGGATAAGGTTGTGTGGGGATCCTGGTGGGGCCCTGTCAGGTTCAAGGGAGAAGCTGGTACTTACAAAGGTTCTGTGGTGTAACTGGCCAGGGCTTTGAGGGTAGAGGTCAGTATGGGTAGGGCTATGAGACAGTAGGGAGGGGACCGGAAAGACTAGACTAGTTCGGGGTGGGATTTCCAGGGGAACAGGGCATGGCTTTAGGAAGAAGGCCGACAGGTGGCCTGTTTGTCAGTATAAGAAGGCAGGGCAAAAGGGGAGCTTGTTATTTGCAGACAGGACTTTGAAATGGAAGAACAAGGCTACAGGGGAGAAGGGTTTCTGGTGGAGCACTGAGAGCCTCCACGGGATAGGCAGGGTGGGGTTTCCCATGGAGCAGGGAGGGGAATTGAGGGAAGAGGCTGACAGAAGGCAGTGTTTCTGGTGGAGGAAGGCAGGGCTATCAGTGAGAGGCTTTTTGGGGGTGTGGCTTTGAGAGGGAAGGGCGGTGCTCAGAAGGAGTGGGCTAGTAAGGGGTAAGGTTTCTAGTAGAGCATGGTAGGACTTTGAGGCATGTGGTAAGGTGGAAGTGATGTTTCTATGGAGCAGGATGTGGTAGCAGTTGACAAGCCTTATTAGGAGGGCTTTGTGTAAACAGGGAGAGAATCCAATGGACTAGACTAGTGAGGATGAGGTTTTCAGTAAACCCAGCCACAACTTGCAGACAGGGAGTACAGTTGGGTGGGTATTTCAGTATTGCAAGGCAGTACCAAACCTACTGTGGCTGGGTTTCCAGTAGGGCAAGGCAACCTTAAAAGAAGGGACTAGGGAGGGACAGGGATTTCCAATTGAGCCTGACGAGGATTCCAGAGGGAAGCCAATTGGTGCAGTGGTTTCAGGTGGAGCAATTTGGGTGTTGAGAGATCGGATAGAGTGATGGGTGTTTTCTGATGGAGCAGGGCAGGGCTTGAAGCATTGGGGCAAGCTGGAGGTGGAGCTTTGGGAAGGAGTGGAAGGGTTTCAAGGGTACAGGATAATTACAGGCAGGACATCTGATAGAGCAGAGTGTGGATCCGAGGGAGGAGCCCAGAAGGCAGGTTTATCTGGGGAGCAAGGCAGGGCATAGAGGGAGTGGATGTGGGAGGTGGGGAGGCATGTGGTGGAGCAGGAGGAGTTTTCCAGGGAGGTGGTGAGCTGTGCGAGAAACTTCAGGTTTAGCAAGGCAGAGTTTCAAGAGCAGGTATAGGGAGGTGGAACGTTTTTGGAGTAGCATGGTAGGCTTTGTGGGAGGAGGTAGGTTCAGTATTGGGCTTTGAGAAGTAGGCTAGTAATAGAGGGGGTTTCTGATGAAACTGGGAGGAACTCCATGGGGAAGCCTGGTTGGGGACAGGGTGTGAAAGGAAAAGAGCGGCTTGGAGGGACAATTATATGGGAGGGGCCAGACTGGGAGGGGCTAGAGTAGTTAGGGGGTTGTATCCAGTGGATAAGGGAGGGATTCTTGGTGAACTAAGGCAGTACATAAAGGGAGGAGATAGGGATGTGGACTGGTTTCTGGTAGTGCCGAACAGACTTCTAGGAAGGGGTGGAGTGGAAGAGGGATTTCCCTGTAGCAGAGCAGGACTTTCAGGAAGGGGTCAGGTTGCAGTCAGGGCTTTGAGAATTCATAGAAGGACTACCAGAGAGTAGGTTAGTTAAGGGTGGGCTTTCTAAGGAAGAAGATGACTGGAAGGGCGTTTCCAGTGGATCAAGTCAAGTTTCCTGGGAGGGGAGGATAGGAAACTGGTAATGCATTGAAAGTGAAGAGAAGGGCTAGAAAAAAATAGTTAGTACTAATAAATGCAACATAAGACTACCATTTTCTGTCAGTGTAGAATTAAATTACTTTTATGTATGAGAGAGATACTGGATAAACTAACCAAGTAATTCCTTCCTAGTGAACTTTTTCTAATAAAACCACAGATCACATCAGGCTCAGGGGAACAAAGTAGATTAAGACATATGAAGCACTGGACTTGATTCCCCACCACCACCTTTGGAACACAAAAACTATAAACTGTCTCATTTAGTCATAATGGACACTCTATTGTCCTCAAATTATGAATTAATAGAATTTTTCCTCTGAATATTTTAGAAATACTAAAATCAATTAAATAGTAATGATTTAACTTTATGCTTCTATATTGAACTTAAACTAAAACTAAATACTTAGCAAAATATAAAATATACAGAATGTTCAATCTTCCAGCATTAATTTTAATCTAAAAGAATTTAAAACTAGAAAATTGTCATATGGTGAGATTGCAGTATGGTTTTCTTTTCAATCATCCAAATGGTGACTTGAGCAATTATCATTGGATGCACCAATACTTAAAACGTATCCAAGAATATAAAGCAGTAATATGCAGACCTTGAAGAAACTCAGAGGGCACCATAAAATGATTTTGGAATAAAATTAATGACTGCTTCCACTAGGAATTGATCTTCATGAGGCCCACAAATATTTTCCAGAAGAAAGGTCTATATTGAAAAATAATGTAAAGAAATCAGGCAAGCAGACCATGATGTAAACATTATCCAATGAACAACATCTACTGAGGCATGATTGAGACCCTTCATTTACCTAGGGTACAGTACTGAGTTATGTTCTTCCCTGAAGGCAAATAACAGGCAAAGCAGCGAAAATACAGTAATCATTATCAAGATATTAAATGTACAGAATGAACTCAATGAATGTATTGCTAGAAAGTAAAGATATATTTATGAAATAAAGACTAAATTTAATATTCCCAATATCTGGCCCTGTGCTCTGAGAGGGGTACAGGCCAAGTCACAAGGAGAATGGAGTGAAGTAAAATAGTATATATCAGTAGTTCCCAAATACAGTGATGAAAGCAACAGGGGAGAAAATCAACATGACCATCATAGGATTTACAACAATGAAAATCAAAGGAGAATTACAAAGGATGCCCTTGCAAATTTGGCAGAACTGTGAACTGATATATGGTCAGAAAAGTGTCTGGCAGTGACTTCTAAAACATGTGGAGTGATTACAGGAAACTACCTGGTACCCACATAGTGCCACAAGAAGAGATGAACTTATGAATTACAGGATATTGAATAATCATAAAGGTCTTGCTTCAGTAGTACAGAGATAAACTTTAATAAACTGTTGTGAAAAAACTAACACATTATAAACCAAGACAAGGAAAATTATATGTATATATATATATATATATATATATATATATGACTCTACTGTGTGAAACAATAGAATTCAAGAAATCAAATTAAGTAATGTACATACCAAGTAATAAAAGTAATGCAAAAGAATAGCATAATTAAGGTAATCTTTCAACAATACGTATTTTATTTGAAGAGTGCTGTTTATGAATAATTTGCTTTCCTTACAGATTTTGAATGAACAAAAACAACAGCAAGAAACAAAACAAAACAAAAACACTTGATAATAAAGGTGGATGCCAGTATCCCATCAATATTCCTATATAAACAGGAGGCTAAGATTGAAAGATCAAGGTTCACAGCCTTTTGCAGTAGCAATCCATGAAACATTTATGTTCACTTTTGCAGACAAAGGCAGAGTGAAACCTTGGCTCAAGTAGTATAGCTTCAGTCATGAGTGAAAAAAACAAGCAAGAGTTTGAGGTTTGGAGTCTAATCTCATTACTACACACACACACACACACACACACACACACACACACACACACACACACAGATTTGAGGCTTGGAGTTTCTCTTTACTACAGAGAATAGAGGGAGGGGGAAGGAGAGAGAGAAGGAAAGGAAGAGGGAGAGGGAGAGAGAGGCAGAGGGAGAGAAAGGGAATATTAAGCTTATAAAGTGAATCTATTCTATAAAAATATCATTTTCAAAATAATACATCTGTAAGAATACATGTGAGGATTTCTACAGTAGAGTCATGAGCCCTGGAAAGGGATAAGAGATCGAAAAGCCATCTCAAACAGCACTCAGAAGAATGAAAGCTATGCCCTGGAAGGGTCAAACAGTCAAGTGAAGACAGCCACATAATTTTTTGCCTTAAATTTATTTAAGTTAGAGCTGTTAGGACACTAAAAGATTAAGGCCTTGGAGATAATATTGTTGTCTGTGTTACGGTTGATATGATTATTGCTCCCTTCTGCACCCTAACAGTAAGGGAGTTACATACACAGTGACAACTATGTATACAAACAATACCTCATGTTAATGACTAGATTATGCCATAGTTTGTGCACATACCTGTAACCACTGACAAAAACCCTGTAATAAAATGAATATAAAGCATATTAAGAAGGATTTTGCGATCCAGAACAATGAGCCTTCTGATCCCCAGGTGTATTCTTTCCTATCCCTCTCTGTGATTTCTCAGTTCTTTGTCCAGGTATCCCATCATCTGTGCTGTTCTATTGTTGCAGTTAGTGACAGTACTGATATTCAGAACACCTCAAAACAAACTGTGGAAACACACTTTCCCAACTTTTCTTTTTCCAAAGAAGATCCTCAACAGTAATGATATGAACACCTCTAAACAAACTGTTGATACACTTTTTCCCAAAGAAGATACATAAAATTATATGAGCATCTGGAAAGACAATAAAGCAGTCATCCTGTGATACACTAGCAAGGAAGTACATTTCTGGAGTATTGTTACTTCTGCTAATATAAGAGATGGATAAGTGTCCCTTTTATACAATTGGTATGTGGTTTTGCATAAATTTTCACAAACATATATACATTGTGAAATAATATGATTTATTTCATAGGTCACAAACTGACTGGAGTGAATGACCCTAAAGTCTTATCTCAGTTGCCTGAATCAGACTTAGATTAATCTGAATTGGTTAATTATTAATATTTCTCCATGAAACTCAACAACATAGAATGAAGTTTGAGGGTCGGGTCATCCCATACCTCTAAGGTTTTTATGTGTATTAGAGTAATACACACCTACCCTGCTCACTGCTCACACTCATTGCACACAGAAGTGTTATAATGGTCTTCAGATCATAAATATGCTAGAGCCTAAAGTAAAATGAGATGAGCTGTACATTCTCAACGCAAGAGGGAGGATCACCCCTGCAATTTTTCTCAGTGGAGAATACTTCCTATACCTTTTACTGACTTAGCTTCGACTCTGTACACTACCATTATTAGGGAGAGTCACACTGAATATGCAGCAACAATACTGCAGCAACCTTAGCTGCCTTTGAATTGTACCTCCAATGTTGAGACCAAGGTCAATCCTGCAATTTAATCACATATTTAATGACATCTGATCATTTCAAGCCCTGGTTTAAAATCCAGCTATCAATGCTCTTACCAGTGTGAAAGGTCTCACTCATTTAGGTTTTTTGTTTATCTTCTTGTATTTCAGATACTGATTAGATGTTGGTTTTTGAGATCGAGCTTTTAGTTTGCATTTGATTTGTGGAGGTGATTCCAGGTGAACGGCATATATTGTAATGTAAATAATTTGATGTTTTGACATATGAATTTAATTTTGGCAATTGAGGAAGTGAATACACATCACTTACAAAAGTTTCTTTATATGTGTTAGTATTGCTTTATTGTGAACTTCCTTAAAAGCAGTCATAGTAGCACATATCCTTAATCCCATCTCTTCTGTCACTGAGACAAGGCTTGAAACGTCTAGATCATTTGTCACTTCATAGTGAGAACCTTTCTACAAAGAAGGGGGAGAGAATAGCAAAAAGAGCAAATTAACCTACCATCAGTTTTGTTATATATTCCTTACACTTTGTCATTAAGACCACCATAATAGTACTTTTTATTATTCCTTACAATGCTCTTTCCCTGTTCTGAGCTATCCTTTATGGGTCTAAAAGAAATTAGAAATATACTTCAGGAAAGTATTAAGCATATAATATGCAATGTTTGCCTAAATTGTCTTGTTATTGGAAAGACACTTGTATTTTTTTATTCTGGTAACAAAGATTATAAACTAAGTTACAATTGTATTCCAGATGGAACACAGACTAGAAACATGAAGGGCAGCACTAAAGAATGCTACTGGTACCACTAATATAGTAAATAAATTTAGGCAAACCTCCTTTAGAATAAAAGCCACAGGACAGCCCCAACATTACTTTCATTGTTTCATGTGAAGAATAGAATATTTTTTTTAGTAAAGACAAATTTTCACAGATATTACCATCAATTGGGTAAATATTTCTGAAGGCATTCAGAAAGGATGCTGTGACCATGGTGAGAGAAGCAGATTTATCTGGGACTTATTCAAAACACCATTCCAAGCACTGCACCTGCACTAGAGTAGTTTTAGTGCTCATGACAGTTCTGCAATTTAGGAAAGGAATTCAATATATCACTCAAAAAGACCTAGCCAACAAGGCCAAGCAAATTTCCCAAGTACCTAAGACTGACCATAATTCAAATCCAGTTTTCCACAAGGCATATCTGAGGCAATTTTGTAAATGTCACATTCATTACCTTTTAAGAACTATGGAGTAGATGAAGCCACATTATCTTCTTCATTATGGTTATAATGGCAACAAAATTGCTACAGAATATAAATATTTTTAAATGAAAAGGGTATGGGTAATGACTTGTATCAAATGATCTTTGTATCAAATAAAGATCGGTTTAATTTCTAGAGATATAGCTGAATGAACATCATACAGCTTTCAATGTTTGTGGAAGTAATTGGTGTAACAGTTTAAGGAGTAACAAATCCATGTCAACGACACCTATGCTTATGAACACAGGGTTTTATCATTAAGTACCTTGAATGCACATGGAATAGTTTGTTAGTGATATATAATCCAAAAGGAATATTTTTTTGTGAATAGGTACTTTGTTGTACTAAAAAAATCTATTCACTGTTCCAAAACATGTATTAATTTAATGGATAGTATTGTTATTACTATAATGTATGTATAATATATGTAATGTTATTATAATATATAAATGATATATGTATAGTATAATTACTGATATTCTATTACTACTATAAATTATATATGTATAAAATTTGTTTTATTATTATACTGTGAAGGATACAAGGAATGACTTTATTTAAATAAACATATTTGTATGTTTTAGGTGCATGTTATTTTTGTGCCAGTACTGAGGTTTGAACTATGGCCTGGTGTTTTCCTTGAGCCATTTTGCTCAGTGCTAGCAGTTTACAACTTGAACCCCAGGACAACTTCATACTTTTTTCTTGGCTAATTGTCTGTATGAGTCTCAGAGTTATTTTCTGTTTGGGCTAGCTTCAAACAGCTATCTTCAGATCTCTACCTACTAAGTAGCTGTGATTATCCGTGGCATGTTCTTAAGTCATTATTATTGAGTGTTCAATAATATTTTGATATTTCATTTCTAAACCAATTCAGAATAAACAACTACTTATTGGGTAAAACTTTATTTTGCAACAGAAACTGTAAGGACCCTTACTTTAAAATCAGTTTTCAAAGGTATTGCTAGTATAATTCTTTGTCTTACAAGCAGAAAAATTACATAAACATCCCTATCTTAACCGTCTCATTTTCAACAGTATACAAACTACAATATAAACATTCATCTTCCAGAAATCACACCTCTCTAATTACATATTCACCTTTGATTATCCTCCACATGATTATGAACATCCTCTAAGATAGGCTAAACTTATCCACTAGAGTCAGCCTACCACAGCAAACACATTGTAATACTTACTGAATAAATTTGCTTGTCCTCATCCTTATCAGATTTGCAGCTACTTCAGTAAAGAGTATTTTCTGCTGCTTTGCTTGTAGAAAACATCATCCTGTTCTATTTCCCAGCAAAGAAACTGTGGTTGGCAGGCTTGAGAACTGTTAGATTCAGAGGTTCTTTAGTTTTGAATTTTTCCTTTTCTTTCTTGGTAGGTAAGTTGGAATAAGAAAAAAAATTAAGCAGTGTAATTTAGTTTAAATGAAAAGACATTTATTTGAAAATGTATATGTCTGAGTCAAGCAGAAAAGTTCAGATAAGTTGATGTTAGGAAAATGAACCCTAAGATATGTATTCAAATGTTTTTTTTCTTTCAGGTGATTGTTTCTAACACATTTATAAGATTATTTCTTTCTTGCTTTGTATGTTCCTCCCTCACTGTATTTGAGGTTGGTATAATTTGTGGAGGGGAAGGGAAAAAACAAATCGTTTAAATAGGTATACAGGTGGATTCATTGCAACAATGAGATGTACAAGTAGTTATGTGGAAAAACGAACTTTACAACTTTGATGGGTGGGGAGACTAGGATTGGGGGAGGGGTGAGGGGAGGATGGGAAGGGATGGGAAAGGGAAACAAAGGAGGAGGCTACAATGCATGATTGGAAATGTACTTATTATCTTGCCCATGTAATTGTAACACCCTCTGTACAGTATTTTCACAATAAAAATGAAAAAGAAAGAAAAGAAAGAAAATACTACAAGTTGTTGTTATTTAAATTAATTTTTAATTCAAATAGAATAGGGTTGGGTTTAGTGGTGCTTGACTTACTATTTAGAAGGCTGAAAGTTGAGGATCATAGTTTCAAGACAGACAAGCTAAAATGGACCATGGTACTCACAGACAAGGTGAAATGGACTATGGTACCCTTACCTTCAACTAAGAACCAAAAAGCTAAAGGTGGATCTGTGGCTCAAATGGAAGAATGCCAACCTTGAGCAAAAAAGAAAAGCAAAAGGACCTGAAATTAAGTCCTAGCACTAGCACATAGATAATATATATATATACATATATATATACACACACTATATGTATATATGTATGTCAATATGTAAATTATATATGTATATGTATGTATATATAATTATATAATAAATTATTTGCAAGTGTCAACTATATACAAGCAAGCATTTAGTCTTGCTCTTAAAAACAGAATCATACACAATTATGAATCCCTGTGATTTATAGGAGCCAACATATATAGAAATGTAAATGACTAGATTAGGAAATTAATAGAATGATTTTTGTTATAGAATAGACTGTATGCACAAGATTAGGCAAATGATACTAAGTCTTTTTCCAAAACATTGAAAGAAAAAGCATTATAGTACAAGAAATCGCATTTAGATATGGACTATGCCACTCAGTAAACAGGTTGATCAGGAAAATATGATAGCTATATGCATATAAATATGCATATGTGTGTATAAACATGCACAGTGGAATTTTATTTATCCATTATAAAGAATGATAATGCATCATTTGCAAAGAAAGGAAAGAAATTGGGGGAAATCATGTTAAGTGAAAGATGGGAAGAAAGTCAAACCCAGGGAGATATGTTTTCTGTTATATAGGAAGGTAGACATGATCAGGATCAATACAATATGCACACTTTGGGGTGGAATCCAAGTATACACCTAGTTATGAACTGAAATATGGTTGGTTCAGAGAAGCATTTAAATAATGTAATTCCTTAGACTAGCTAACTAACCTTCCAACAAAATAAACACCAGGAATCAAGTACTCAGAGGTAGGACTGGGATCAAGGTAGGGAGAAATAGATATATGAAGCAATAAAGTGGGGATAAATGCAATGATCTAACTTAATGCGTATCCCATAAAATGAAGAAATTGAGGAAAAGTTGGTAGTGAGAGCATTGGGGAAAATTATGAAAGAGGTGACATTGATCAAGATCCAGTGTACTCATGTACTCATGTATTGAATGTCAACTCCTATGTACATGTTGAAATCAAAATAAACTTTAAAAGCCCAATATTCGGTATGCTTATGGAAATATTACAGTGATGGTGGTTCTCTGAATAACTAACCAAGAACGAAGAGTTCAAGAAAGTAAGTAGCAGAAAGGAAATCATGTTCAGCTGGGGAAGAAGTTTAAGATGGGGCAGATTAATGAAAACAGGAATGGATAGCAAATACAATCATAATATTAATGATACATATGTAAAAATGGAACCAGGTAACTTGGAGGATGGGTAGTGTTGGGAAAGATGGGGTAGATCAATGTAACACTAATCAAGGTGCATTATACTAATAAACTCATTGAATTGAAACCTCTTTGCAAAACAACTTTATGATAAATACAAATGAATGAAAACAAACACAAGAATTGAATTTGTATTCCATTTCTTATAGCACAAGTAATATATAGTAAGCTATAATTTGGACAAAATACAAAATTAATAAACTACATGACAAAATAGGAAACTGGAAATATGGGTAATATTGCCTTTGGAAATATACATGCCTTATACATTTCAAAAATATCAATATTCTGATTACTTCGATTTTCTTTTGAAAATAAAGTGATCTATAAACTTTGACACACGATTATCATAATGTTTAATGATACATAATTTAGCTAGATTTCCTAAGAAAACCATTTTTATTTATCTTATATTATAAAATATAAGGAACTGTTATGACACCACTATACTGTAACACAGATACTGAAGGTTCGCTCTTAAATCGCTCCACAGGAGACTGTTACATATAAGCTGCTACAAGTTGCAAAATCCCAAATATAAGTTAAATTACTTAGAAGGAAATGGTAGGAGGACAATTATTATCGTTCACAATCAATATCAGCCTTGGACATCCTGAAAGAGAGTAAGTCAGAGACAAATGTGTTTGTTTCACCAGGCCTCTACTTCCAAACTAGAAGTGTTGGAAAGACCCATCATGGCAACCTACTACTACCTACTACTAAAAGCCAGACCACTAGATAGTCAGATCCTCTAAGACTCCTACATGGAAGACTATCTCTGACACGCATGCTCTTCTTTTCACCAAAGAAACAGTGCATTTAGTAATTTATGTTTTTTGAATTTAGATAATGAATGAACATTTTTCATACAAATCAAGTTTGAAATACCTTTGATATATTTTCCCATGCTTAAAACTAGCAATACAATAAATAA
The DNA here is from genome assembly GCF_024711535.1 of Dipodomys merriami. Classification (NCBI taxonomy): domain Eukaryota; kingdom Metazoa; phylum Chordata; class Mammalia; order Rodentia; family Heteromyidae; genus Dipodomys; species Dipodomys merriami. The sequence goes on along the minus strand of NW_027202479.1, from coordinate 126,570 downwards.
TAGTAGCCACAACTTGGAACTTTTCTGCATCAATGGAAAAACAATCTTGAAAAAATGGATTCTGGGAAGAACCGATTAAATCCAGGGATGCATCTATTTTACACACAATTGTTCAAGTGGAAGGAAGGCCAACATAGTTTCATTAAAGTAAGAATTAGTCAAAGGTCTGCACATCCACACTTAAAAAATATTATATTTGTTTTAAACTTGCTGATTGTACTCTAGGTAGACTTTGTAGACTTGGTTATTGTTGACAGACAAAATCTACTTGAGTAAGACATAGGAACCTTAAGCAAGACTTCCTGATAAAGCACATGGTGAGTTAGAAGAGGAAACCATAGTCAAAAAATGAAACTTACTTTTTGTTGGTCACAGCACATGAACTCAGGGACTGAGTACTGTCCTTCAGCTCTTTGGTTCAAAGCTAGCCCTCTCCAACTTTGGTACAGAGTACCACTTCTGATTTTTTGTTGGGTAACTAGAGAGAAATCTCATAGACCTTCTTCTCAGGCTAGCTTAGAACCCCCATCCTCAGATCTCCGTCTCCTGCATATGTAGGATTGTAGTTATAAGCCATCAGTATCCACCACCCCCAAACGGAAACGTTTGAGATTCTAATAAGTTCAATTTTCAGTGGAAACCTCAAAAAGTATGGCAAGGAAAGACCTCCTAGAATTGTTCTTGCTACTAAAGAATTGAAGCTACAGAGTGAGCAACCAGGAAGTTGTCTGTTAGTATAGATGCAAGTCTAGAAGGGTGCTATTAATTTCAGTTATTTTTTTCAATATGATGATCTTCAGTACAAACCTGAACTTGTCACAATGCATCTACCTCTTGGCATGAGCTGAGCCTGGACCTATTCTACCTCAAATGCAAGAGATGCAAAAGAATAGCTCACAGTTTTGGAATGAGTTTCATCAATGTACACCAAATATGCATATACTTCAGTCGAGTTGACCATGCAGATGAATCTGTTTTTCTAACCTTCTTCCATCTTCTATCATTCAACAGCTTTTGATGAATCTCATTTTGTACCTCTTTATTCAACTTCTCAAGATAATTTCTTATTAAGCTTCTAAAATTGTCTTTTCCCCCAATTGTTGCCTTCTTAACATTGCCTCAAATTATAAACTATATATGATTGTCCTGTATGTGTTCACTGATATATTTAAATTTTGGTCTACCATCCACATATTATAGGATATCTTTAACCTGCTATAACTGCTCTGAAAATCATTATGGAGGTTCCTCACCAAAGCAAAAACACAATGCCATAAAACCAAGTGAAATTAGGATTGTGTATATCCAAAAATATTTTTGAAATGAAATAGTAGAAGCATTCACTTCTCTTATATCCCAGTATATGTTTATAGCTATGAATATTACATTTTCTTTATTCCCTCTTTCTGGTACACCTAGGTGGACTGCAGAGATTGATTGTTATGAATGCTCCTGCCATGAACATGGATATTCATGTTGAATCATATTCCTTCAATATGTATCCAAGTTGTTGTAAAGGTCATTAAAATATGTGTCTTTTTTGGCATTGTGTAAACTTCCATTCTGAGCTGCTTATGGGTTGCACTAGTTTATAATGCCACACAACTGAATATTCCTGATTTATTTCAACCTCTCCAGCATTTGTTTTTACTTGTTTGAGTTGTGATAAGTATTCTGATGTGTAATATGGAATCTCAGTGACTTTTTGATACATATTTCCTTTGTGGATAAGAATTTCAAATATTTCATTTATTTATTAAACATTTACATTTGTAATACATTCCTAATCAGTGACTTTCTTTTTTTTTGTTATTTGATCAATTTTTAAGTTTTAGAATTTGTGATTTTTTTTCCCATTCCAACTATTCACCTTAGTAAAAAAAAAATTATCACTACAGTGCACAATTTACTAAAATCAAGCGATTGTACATTTATAACACTGTTTTTGGTTTTTTTTTTTTTACAACCAGGCAATTATTTCAATAAAGACGCCCAACTTCTTTCACTAGAAAGATAGATTGAAAGGATAGTATCTCATATTAGCCCTAAGCTAATCTCAGAATTACCAGTCACAGGGAAGGCCCCAAGAGTTGGGCTAAGTAAAATGCACTTACACAGTAAAAACAGCATTTCAAGTGATCAAAGGGCTTCATAAATTTTTTAAAAGGCACCACCTTCAACAAGCAAATGGTGCAGTTCACAAGCAGACCATAGGAATCTGAACATCAAGAAGATCAAAGGATAAAAGTATACAGAAGGGGGGCTGAGAAGGTGGCTCAGTGGTAGAGCGCTTGCCTTGCATGCCTGAGGCCCTGGGTTCGATTCCTCAGCACCACATAAGAAAAAAGAAAAAAGCCGGAAGTGGCGCTGTGGCTCAAGTGGTAGAGCACTAGCCTTGAGCTGAAGAGCTGTGGGACAGTGCCCAGGCCCAGAGTTCAGGCCCCACAACCGGACCCAAAAAAAAATTTATAAAGAAAGACAACTTTAGAACGTTGACTCAGAATTGGGGGGGGGGACAACCACTAGATACCAAAACTCAATGCTGAAGTGAAGAAGTGTTTTACCCCAAACCTCAGCTGTGTTTGATTCTCTCACATCACACAGACATAGACACACACAGACACACACACACACAGACACACACACACACACACACACACACACACACACACCCCTCATGTACACAAAGAACCCTAGGGGCAGTTGTTTCTGGGACAGTGAAACTTTTCTATTCTTCCTTTTAGATAATCAAATGTGATGTTGTGGTTGGCTTCACAGCCACCCCACACCTGAGCAGGAGGGAAAGGATTCCTGAGACTGCAGGATGGCCTTGTGTACCCCTGGCTTCCTGTGTAAGATTGTAGTTCGTGGACCCCTAGGCCAAGCTGAACAGCGGGTACAGTTTGGCTGGAGGATGGCACCCCAGAGCTCTGCATGCATGCATGGGAAGCCCTGTGAGCATGTCTGGGATGGCCTTTCAGCAGTGTGGAGAAGTTGACACCTGTAGTTGGACATGGCAGCAGGCAGGAGAATAGCAGGAATCCTAAAGACAGGAGAGGCACAGGAGTGAATGCGCTTTTCCATGGAGAAACCTAGACTACACGAATGAAGTTCCCAGCCCACACAAGACGGCCACCGCTCAGGTCCCCAGATGCCCTATCTGGTCTTGTCCACAAAGCCTGGTCCTGATCTAGAGCTGGAACCTCCCCGGTTGTCCTGGGCTCAGTGCCGCAGGAGCAGTGAACTCCAGATGTGCTTCCTACGCCCAGTCATTGCAACTCAATGATTATAGTCACAATTCTTCTTTCCCTGGTATCCTAGTTTCTGCTACTCTGTTCTACTACCCATAATTCATAGTACCATGGCTCCAGCCACCTGATTCCCTGACACCCCTGACACTGATACTCCATTCCCTAAGTAAAAAAGGGCAGAGTGGGCACAGCCAGTCGACTTTGGTACTCCTGGCATCTTTCAGGCACATTGGGACCAATTATTCCTCAGGTATTTAACATGAGCTACTAACTGCAGGTGGAAAGGGAAAAAAGTTATACGGAGGTGACTAAAATGTAGAGTCATCAACATATCATCGGTTGCTAGGAAAAGAAGGCCTTAAGGTAAAAGTTAATGAGAAGAGAAAATTTTACAAAGAATATTGGGGATGATGAAATAGGTTTAGCTTAGTCTCATACTAGTGATCTGATTTATTTTATGACACAGATATGTAACTTTTGCATTTTAAAAATTGATGAAGATGCATATATGTGGTACTTATATTAATTTATGGAATAGTTGCATATAATTAATGCTATTCAATATTTTATGTTCTATGATAGTTAACTCATGAGTCTACCATTGTCAATATGAATTGAGCTATTAACAAATGGAATTTCACTGTCAAATACTACAAGGAGATTACTGGTGCTAGTACCAAAATGAAAGCTAGTAAAACTGAATAAAGCTACAAGTTTGAAAGGAGGGGGTAGTGTTAAGGACTTCTTCACCATGGAATCTGGGAAGACTAGAATGTGTTTTCTTGAAATACTTGTTTTTTTAACCTTGTTAGAAATCAGAACATTATTATTTATTCTTGCTTTTTGGGACCTTTTTAGTGAATGGTTTACAAAAAATTATCAACATGACTTTGAAAATTCACTGATGTGAATTATCAGATGAACATTATATGCAAAGCTTCCCTGAGATGCAGGCAAGCTGGATTCCTTTTCTATTAAATTAATGAAATAAGCTTAGTTTTGAATGGATGGACAGTCCATGACATTTGTTCCCAAACAAGAAAAGATACAGGAGAAAATAAAAGAGAAAGGAGACCCAAGCCTCCTGAAATTAGCGGAAATATATAGAAATATAATTTTAAAAATCATGGTTCAAAGTAAACCATGGCAGGAAAATCTGTGAGACTCTTATCTCCAATTAACCACCAGAAAGGAGGAAGTGTTGCTGTGGCTCAAGTGGTAGATGCTTCTGCTTGATCTGAGGAGTTCAGCAACATGTTAACACTCAGGCACAGAGTTCAAGCCCCACAAATGACAAAAAGGAATTTTAAAAAATTAAAGCATCAAACAACCTGAAGATGTTGTCCAGAGTAAAGAGTGTGGCCTTATGCATTTACATGACTTAGTCACTTGCAACCTAATTTATCAGGTGAGGGTTGGTGATTTGTGTGAGTGCCAAAACCTGCAAAACTATTTTGCACTTTACCAAGGAAGGAGGGATTGGAGGAAGGGGAAAGGTGTTTGGCGGTCATTCCTTTTGGTTCAGTGGTTGTTTTCTGGAGTCAAATTCAGAGAAATTTCCCTGCTAATCCTACTTGCATGGGGAACTAAGGAGCTATGCCCTGGAAGTGGACTTTGTCCTGTCCTTCGCCTGGTTCCAACTCCCACTGGGTAATCAAAGTCCCTCTTCAGGACCAAGATGCCTTGAAGACAACTTATCCACCGGGCAGATGGACCTAACCACAGCCAGAAAGGCAAAATGTGCCATGTCAAGGGCAGCACATGAGATCAACACATGAGACCAGAGATTTTTTGTCATTCTCATTTTGTATTACCACTTTGATTCTACAAAATAATATGTTGATTTTAACACCTCTCACCTCTCCCCCCGCATTGGTAAAGCTCACAAAACTCCTTCTTTTGGCTCCCAGGACACTTAACTCTTAGGTTTGTCCAATCGTTTCCATGATAGAGAATGACTTAATTGTATTTTGAACACATAAAGCATGCATATAAAACTAGCACATTTTGATCTTAGGAGAAAATAGCCTGTTCCCCTCACAAATTTATTGACTGTTAGGCAGTTTTAGAGGGGAATCTGTTTTCCTTTTTAGATAAAAGGCTTGTAGGAAACTATGTTCATAATCTGGCTGCTCCTCCCCACACACCTAAAATACAAATTTCACAAGAATTTACAAGAAAGAATACAAAAACCAAACACTGGGAATGCTCAGAAACAGAATGTTTTCAAAACCCAGAATATAACTTTGTTGTCTGAGGGAGGGGCTCTCTTTATATCAATTAACCAACACAAAAGAGGAGCCATTAGTACCTGACATGAGTGTCAATGGTTGCTATTCCAAGGACAAGGAGCTGGACAGACTGATCCGGTGGGAGGTTGCAGGGAAGAAATCTTCCACAGTGACTTGGGTACAAAAGTTGGAGTTACCACCTCTGTGCCTGTCTTTCTTCTTGCAGCACAACAGAGTTTTCCCCTGCTCCAAGAAGGCTATCTATGTACAAGCAGATCTAGAGAAAGGCTTTGGTTCAGTAGGCCCCATCATGCAATGCATGATGACCCTTCCCAAGGAAGGGTCATTCAAGCCCTGGGCCTACAGGCCAGTGCTAGAGTACTTCAGTGGGCACCGTGCCATGTACGCCTATGCCCAGGTAGAGCTTCCAGTGACTGCAGCTGGCTCTGTGCTGTGGCACCATCCTAGCCCGCCAGCATGTCTTCTTCTCCCACAGTCCCCTGGTATTGCCGAAGGTGGGCGAGCTGCAGTGAGGCTTCTACTTCACCAGAGGCCCCAGCATGCCTAGTGCGCATGAAGAGGCTGCCATCTAAACTACTAATTTTATGGAGCAGTTGTAAATAAGGTTATACACATTAGTGTATGCACAATGTTATATCCTGAGTCTGTAGTTTCCAAAGGACATTGAACTCTATACTAGCAAAAATAGGTTTTATTGTTTGTATTTATAAGGCCATAATGGCAAACTGAAATAAAAGTACAATAAAGTTGTTATCCAAAAACACAGTATTAAATATCAGAATTTGAAAAAAGTTGCATGTAAGTAGTGCAAATGTAGTTATACTAGAATGATAAAATACACACAAACTATATTACTTTAGTTACATTCAAAAATAAAAAATAAGGAATTACAGAAAGAATACCAACTGTATATAAAATATTAACATGGTTTTAAAGGTTGAAATAATATAGTTAATATATATTGCTGTAATAAAACATAATATTTCTATGTTCTGGTTCTGTTTATATCACTGAAGGAAAATATTAGAAAATAGAAAGTATATGTGGCACATGTTGCTTCCGGTCCCAAGAAGGGGAGTGGAACTTCTGAATGTGTGTCCTGGGAAGGTCCCCATGACCAGCCCACGAAGACCCATCAGAGGTCCATGTGGTGACCTTGCAGGGGCTCCAGGGTACCACAAGGATACTGCATTGTATCTCTAAAGCCTTCACCTTTGTACTACACTGAGATTTAGGGAGTAAGAGGGTAATGGGGCTTAGAAAAAGAGTTGTGATATTCTAAGAGAATATGTAAAACACCAGTCCACAAATCCACATTTTCAGTAAGGTACCTTTCTACCTGAATATAGGAAAAATACAGTGAACCAAAGAAAGTGGGCCCTAGAACTAAGCAAAAGTTACTAACCAGATATGACTGAGGCAAGCAAATTTAACCTAACACATAAATATGCAAAATCTGCACTGTTTATACGAATACACTTGGAAACAAAATGCAATAGAAGATAGATACCTTGTATTAATACTTACTCAGCTAGGCCACGGTGGCTCGTAACTACAGTCCTATATAGGAAAATTGAGCTTTTGTGAATAACAAGTATACAAGATTCCATTTCATAAATAACCAGGAAAAGATTAGCTGGACCGGCACTGGTGATACATACCCGTAATCCTACTTACTCAGGAGGCTGAGATCTGAGGATCGTGGTTCAAAGCCAGCCCAGGGAGGAACGTATGTTAGACTCATCTCCAAATAACCAGTAAAAAAACCGGAAGTGGCACTGTGGCTCAAGTGGTAGAGCACTCGCCTTGACTTGAAGAGCTCAGGAACAGCGCCTAGGCCCAGAGGTCAAGCCCCATGACCAACAAAAAAAGCTAGGTTGGAAGCACGACTTAAGTGGTAGAGTGACAAGCAAGCAAGCTGAATCCTTGAGTTCAAACCCTGGTACAAGCTAACAAGGAAGGAAACATATTCCCAACATTTTCTTTTCATGAAGGGAAGGAATGAGGTGGTTGTTCCATCAATCTTATCTAGGGAAATAATCAGTGATCCTTCTGGCAATCCCCAAGATGACAGAACCGATATCTTCTCTTTTTAAGAGAAGTTCTCTCTCTCTCTCTCTCTCTCTCTCTCTCTCTCTCTCTCTCTCTCTCTCTCTCTCTCTCTCTCTGTGTGTCCATTGTGGGCTTGAATTCAGAGGCTGGGAGCTGACCCTGAGTATTTTTGCTCAAACTAGTGCTCTACCAATTTGAACCAAATTGCCACTTTCAGTTCTGGTGCTTACTTCAAGATAAGCATCTCATGGACTTTTCCTGCCTGGGCTTGTCTTTGAATCTCAATCCTCAGATCTCAGCCTCCTGAGGAGCTAGGATTATAGGCCTGAGCAACCTGTGCCCAGCTAAGGGAAGTCCCTAACAGGATGATCATCTGAATGCCAATGAATGATTCCTACCATTCTCTGTCTGATGTACTGTTAGACTCAAATTTTGTCTGAGTACTTACTAATAAGTTGTTTAACCCCTGTGCTTCCATGTAAGAAAGTTAACAGTTAACTTCTCAGAGCAATCCAGAGTTCAGTGAATTAATACACAGAAGTTCTATAAAGAGAAGATGTTGGCACACAGTAATACTTAGGTTATTCCTAGGCTTCTACTTTGTGGAAACAACTGAGGAGGCTCAGAGGCTTGTAATGAAAATAATTTGCTAAATCCTGGAGATGTGGAGTACAAGGAATATATGGGATCAGGGGAGGTGGCCAGAATTATACTGAAGGAAGGACTCAGAGATAATTCTGGAGATATACCTGACAGTTTAAGGCACAGGATACATAAGATCCCACAAACGGGCTCTAGAAGAAGAGAAGCTGAAAGAGATGTCATTTTAAAAGACCTACAAGGCAAGGATGAGCCTTTAAAGGAGATGTTGAGACACAGAAGGAAAATCAGTACTGTGATATCAGAAGCCAGTTAGAGGACATGTTTAAGAAATCAATAAAGTCCAATGATTCTGAGAACCAAGAAGACTCAGGTTGAAACATCCATTACATCAGGAGACATGGTGACAGCTTCCAGAACACAAAGAGGGCAAGAGTGAAGTGAGGAATGAAGATGGGGTATGTAAATGAAGAAAGAATGCACACAACTCAGAAAGAGGGAATCATGAGAGAATGGAGGCTCAAGAGAAGGGTCAGCAGATTTCTGAGTGCCAAGCACCAGTGGCTCACACCTATAAGCCTAGCTACTCAGGAGGCTGAGATTTGAGAACCACAGTTCGAAACCAGCCTGGGTACACAAATCCTTCAGACTCTTATCTCCAATTAACCAGCAAAAATAGCAAAACTGGAGGCATGGCTCTAGCAGTCATGAGCAAAAATCCAAGTGACAACACGAATCTCTGAGTTCAAGTCCCAGAACCAGCATGAGAATGACTGTGTTTAAACTGTTGATTCCAAGACCAGAGCTGGGAGAAATGAGATGAATACAGAAGGGAAAAACCTGACATATGAAGCTTCTATGAAGTAGAGAGAGAAGACCAAAAGCTCTAAGAGCTGTGAGAAGATGGGCTTTTACCAGGAAGGCAGGAACTTAGGAGATGAGTGGCTATAGACAGGTTTGTACCTTTGACAGGGAAAAAACTGTGAAGTTCCCATCTGATGACTCCCACCTTGTTTATGACACAAAGCTGCACAGGGAGAATGAAAGAGGAGGTGTGGGGCGAAAGGGAAAGGGTAGTGTCAGAGTTCTGAGTAGATAAGAAGGACTAAGCTGTAAGGTGGTAAAAGTGAAACCCTGAAACAGATTGCTATGTGGAACTGAGGACTCATTTTAGAATACTGGGGGTCAAGCCTTGCAGAGATTTCAAATGATTACAGTGCCTGCCTGTGGGTACAGGCACGTAGGACAACTGTGAGAAGTCATCCTGCTGGGGTTTGGCTAAGCGAGATCCCATACGAACTCCAAAGGAAAAGTGGACTTAAGGTATAAACCTGCTAGATACGGACCAGGCACCTAAGCAACAAGAAGTAAAGAGAGAAAAGAGGGACTTGGTGATAATAACAGGAACAGAAAAAAATGAGTTGAACAGCTACTGATGGAAAGAGGTGGGTGAAGAACAGAATATTTGAATTTAACCCATTAATTTCATTAAAACCCATTAGAAGTAGACACAAGTGGGTCATGCTTCATGTTAGCTCTTCAGAAGACAGATACAGAGGATTGCGGTTTGAAGCTGGCCCAGGCAAAAAGTCTACTAGACTCCATCTCCAAAATAACCACCAGAAACCAGGAGGTACAGCACTAGCTGTCAGCAAGCTGAGCAAGAGCTCAAGGCTCCAGTTCAAATCCCAGTACCTAAAAAAATCACTCATTAGCAATTGTGTAGATTTTAAGTCAAAGCCCAGCAAAATAAGAACCAGGAAATGGGTGCTAGTAAGAAGGGAAGGGGGAGGGGAGGAGAAGGAAGGGGTTGATGAAGGGGGAAGGTTGGAGAATGCAGGCAAGAATCCAAGCCACAGAATTGAGACATAATAAGGGAAAGGGTGTGTCAAAAGGGTGTGTGTGAAGATGTGACACAAATCAAGATGCAGAGTACACAAAAACAGCTTTGGTAAATTGCAAAACTTTCCATACATAACCTAGAATTAAGATAAGTAAAGGAAGGGGTGGCTTGGAGAATTGGGGGAGAATGCTGATCAAGACGCATTGTATTCATCAACTGCTTTGTACAACTACCTAAAGATAACAAAAATATTTTTTAAAAGGAAACTGAGAATGACTATGGTCATAATGCAAGACACAATGTTATCTACTGTTAAGACAGAAAAAAATGGGAATGCAAGTTTTAGAACCCAAATAAGATGATTATGCTAAAAAAATTACTCATTAGATAGCTTGACCTGGATTGCTCCTTATTAATACATTAAGATGTATGAAAAGATTACAACCTAATGAGGAAAATATGTGAAACACCCTACTTAGTTGGAGACTCTTCATCCAGGACACACAGGGTCTCCTCCACTGAGTCCTCTTCCTTCAAGGCCATTAACTCCACGCCATTGAAAAACAGCAAAAGCCTCTGCAGTCATATGAATGCGTTTACACTAATGCTTTTACAACCATAAGATTGCAAAAGCAAATTTTAATGGCCCATTTCTTCTTTTTCTAAAAAAATGCTTTATTAACTTTTAAACTTAAGAGCATTGCACTGAAGCAAAATTTTCCTACTTATGCTTTCTGCATAGCTGAGATTACAGATGTATACCCCCATGTCTGGCTTGTTGATATTCAGTCTTTTCCCCCAGATAACCTCAAACCATGATCCTCCCAAGTTTCTAGAAATTACAAGTGGGGGTCACTGAGCTCAAATTTAGTGTCTTATTTCTTAAGTATTTGCTTTTCAAGGAGTTATGTGCACATACAGTTGCCACAGTAAAATGAATTTTTCATCCATATAAATTTCCAGAATATGAAAATTAATTTTATCACTAGAAAATTCCATAAAATAAGAATGGGCTATATGCCAGGCAACAGTGGCTCATGCCTATACTCCTAGCTACTCATAAGGCTGAGATTGAGAATCACAGTTCAAAGCCATCCAGGCAGGAAAGTATGTGTGAGTCTTATCTCCAGTTAATCACGAGAAAACTGGAAATGGAGCTGTGGCTCAAAGTGGTAAAGCACTTGCTTTAATGCACTAGCCCACGTCCTGAGTTCAAGCCCTACAACCAAGAGAGAGAGAGGGGGTAGGGAGAATGGACTATAAATAAATCAAAATTCTTATCTTAGAAAATTCCAGCTACTTAAAGGAGTCATAAACTGAGGTGTTCACACCTGTAATCCTAGTACTCAGGAAGCAGAGGACTGCAATTTGAAGCTAGTCCAGGCAGGAAGGTTTGTGAGACTCCAGTTAATCACCACAAAGGAAGTAGAATGGTGGTTCTAGAGGTAAAGCACTGGTCTTAAGCATCTAGGTCCTGAGTTCAAGCACCATGGTCAACATGAGAGACAGAAAGAGAGACAGAGAGAGGGAAACAGAGAGGACATCATAAATATTATTTTTTTGGTCAGTCCTGGAGCTTGAATTCAGGGTCTGAGCACTGCTTCTGAGCTTCTTTTACTAGCACTCTGCCACTTGAGACACAGCACCACTTCTGGTCTTTTCTGTTTATGTGGTACTAAGGAATCCAACACAGGACTTCATGCTAGCTAGGTGAGCACTCTACCACTAAGCCACATTCCCAGCCTCAACCATAAATATTCTTAAACTACAAGTATTAAAAATACTTCCTAAGAATAAGACTATGTTGGGCCTGGAACTACAGTAGAAGACCAACAAAATGCTGTGGCTTAAGTGACAGAGTGTTTGGTATAACAAGCCAAGTTCAATTCCCAACACTGCTGTAAAAAATTTACAGTCACATATGGAATGCAGCATTTTTTACAACCTGGTTCAGAAAAAAAATTTTCAGTGATGGCTTTTTAAGTTTTAAAAGTACATATAAATTATATTGCATTAATAAAATACATCTCAACTTAAATATTTTTTGTTCTAAGTATGTAGAAACAACATTCAATTTTTAAAAACACTCACAATTAAAAGAGGTATTCTTAAGGAAGGGACCCAAAGGTGCAATGAATGCCTCTGTGCCAGTGAACATATAAAATAATATTTATCAACAGGAATTTCAGGAAATTGCAACAAGTTTTTAATATTTTTTTTCCTCTTGATGAAGATGGTGTTTTTTTCTTTTTTCTTTTTGGTCTTTGTCTCTTGCTTTTTGCCTGTTTTTCCTTTAGCTGTCTTTGGTGGGTAATAGGAGGCAAAGCAATGGAAGAACCAATGGTGAAAAAATGCAGCAGTGGTATTCAGTAGACACAGGAAAATGAACTGTGGAACTATACAATTTGTAGGTAGAGATGGGAGAGGGAAACGGAGATAACAAAGGAAGGGGTGAAATTGCCCCCAAAGAAAAAATTCATTACATGCTTATGAAATGGTAACCCTTCTATACAACTCTTTAATAATTAATAACAGTTGCTGGGAAGGTGGATCAGTGGTAGAGTGCTTGCCTTGCATGCATGAGGCCCTGGGTTCAATTCCTCAGCACCACATAAGCAGAAAAAGTTGGAAGTGTTGTTGTGGCTAAAGTGGTAGAGTACAACCCATGAGCTGAAGAGTTGAGGGACAGTGCCTAGGCTAAGGTTACAGGCCCCATGACTGACAAAAAATTTAATAACAATTTTTTAACCTCACAGTTTCTTTTTGCCATGAACTTTGATTAAATTCTACTTTAGTTTTGTTTTTCTTTTGTTGTACGGGTTCCGAGTCTTGAATTTAGGGTCTCTCTCTCTCTCTCTCTCTCTCCCCTTGCTCAGCTTTTTCTCTCAAGGCTGGCACTCTATCACTAGAGGTACACTTTCACGTCCAGCTTTTTATTTTTTTTCTTGTTTAACTAGAGATTCGAATATCTATCTCAGTTTCATTTGCCTGAACTGGTTTCAAACTTTTAATTCTCAGATCTCAACCTCCTGAGTAGCTAGGAGTATAGATGTGAGCAACAAGTCCCTTCCTTTAAAAAAATTATTATATATTAGTTATACAAGGGGAGATTTTGTTGTGACATTTCCACACAATGTTATCCTTCTCCCTCTTCTTAAAACAATTTCAAAAAGTTTCAGTTTTACTTTGACAAAAATCTACTTAACCATATTCATTCTCTTTCCCCTTAGTTAGCCAACCTTCTTGCTAGTTCTCTGCCTCAGCCTCTCTCTCTCCCCCCAACTTTCCATTGATCAACAGTTTTCATGTTATTTTCATATATAGTTATAATGTATCTCAAAATTATTCACTCTCTTTTTCCCTTTCCCTTCCCCTCTTAAACAGTCCTGTAGACTCAATTTGTAAATCTGCCCATATACACAAAGGTACAATCATGTCTATGAATATATATGCTCTTTAGGCCTAGCTTCTATATCGGAAACAAACACATATCTTGTGTTTTTTTATTTTTATTTTTTAGCTTGGTTCATTATGATGTCCTCTATTATATCCACTTTTCTGAGAGCGACATGATTTCATTTTCCTTCATGGCTGTGTAACATTCCATGGTACATCTATATTACTTCTTCTTTATCAGTTCAAGAAGATTCCAGGTGTCTGATTCCATCATTTGGATATTGTGCACAGTGCTGTAATAAACATGAGTTATGCGGGCATCTTTCAGGTATATTGATATATTCTACTGACATACGCCTCATATTGGTATAATGGAGTCTTTGGAAGGGTCTGTTTCTAGACTGATACCCATAGTGGTTGCACTAGTTTGCATTCCCACGAAAAGAGTATAAAGATTCCTTTTCTAATTCATCTTACCACATTTTCTTGGTGGCTGTCATTCCAACTGAAGTAGATTTAATCTTATTGCAGTTTTAATTTGCATGTTCTCTGTTATAGCTAAGGCTGTTGAACATTTCCTCATGACTTTATTAGCCATCTTTTTCTTCTTCTGAAAACTATGTAATTAGATTATTTTTGGGTTTTTTTGCTGTCTAATTTCAGTCCTTTATATAGGATGGATATCAATCCTTTATTTGTTGAATAGCTGGCAGCCCTAGGAAACTCCAAATTGTCATTACTCAGTCATGTGGGTCTGTCCTTCTGCCAGTGTTTTCAGCATGAACAAGGGATGAACTGCACATCTCTTGGCTTTCACTTCCTCATGGATCCAAAGTTCACATGACAGCACTGACTTCACATTAGCTGATTAAAAACAACAGGAGGGCCTGGGGACTTGCTCAGTGTAAGAGAACTCATCTGGCAAGTGCAAGGATTTAAGTTCAGACCTCAGCTCTGAAAACTACAGAAACAATTAAACAACAATCAAACCCAAAACCACAAAAAGTGAGTCTTACCTGATGCTGGTGGCTTATACTGGTAATCTTAGCTACTTAGGAGGCGGAGATCTGAGGATTGTGGTCCAAAGCCAGGCTGGACAGGAAAATCAGTGAGACTCTTATCTCCAAAAATCCAGAAGTGAAGACAAGGCTCAAGTGGTAGAGTGCTAGCTTTCAGCATAAAAGCTCAGGGTGAACACCCAGGCCCTATGTTCAAGCCCCAGATCCTTCACACATTAAAATGTCTTACACTAAGACTGATTTATTAACTATCACCACCTAAATTCCTGTCACAAAGAAACCCAAAATGAATGCCATGAGACACGTCTTTCCAACACCACTCCTGGAAGCCCCACAAGTGACACAGCCACCTCTTCATACATACATATAGATATTATGTGTATATGCGTATATATGTATATCTAGATACATACATACAATTGAAGTAAGAAAAAGATCATTGAGAATATGGAATTCCAGATTGAGCAACCACTCAAAAAGTTTCTCTTCAGGTCCTATAGAAGAGAATGGTAGTAAAACTAATGTTACATTTGGCATTATTATTTTATACATTTGTCTTTTAGAACAGATACTCAAAGAAGTATAGTTCTGCCTGGCATTGTGGCACATGTCTGTAATGCTAGCATTTAGGAGGTGGCAGTAGCAAGCTAACAATTTAGAGACCAGCCTGGGACACAGAGAACTCCAGGTCACCCTGGAACTGTCTGTATCCAGAATAATACTAACAACAAATAAAAACAAGATTGCATAAAAAGCTTAGACTCTTTAAACGAAGAAGAATAGAAGTACAGATGCATCAAGTTTCTAATTTATGGAAAGCTGGTCTTGCACAGTTCCTTGCTCTACATCATCCCTTACCCTACAGTAAATCCTACCACTTGGTCAGCAAACACCATGAAGGTCAACACCCCTGTAAAACCAAATACATACCTACTCTAGCAGAACTGGCAAAGATCGAAAGTATCATTAAACCATAAAGAAATGTCTAACAGGAGGAAGATACAGGAGAAACTTCTCTTGGAGCTGCAACCCACATCTACAAATGACTATAAAGTAAGAAGCAATACCAAGAAGCTAAAAGGACTCTGAAAGGTCTCCAAAAAGTATATAATATGTGGGAATTTAGAAAGCTTATTAAGACATACATAAATATGCCAGGCCATATACTTGTTTGGGCATCAACAAGTATGTAGACATCTGTCACAAATCATTAGCTAATATAAAATACGAAAAGATCCTTAAAAGCAGTTTCAAATCTAAATGCAACAGAGCAAACTTGTTTTAAAAAGTTATCACCTAGAAGCTGGGCACCGGTGACTCAGACCTGTAATTCTAGCTTCTCAGGAGGCTGAGATCTGAGGATTATGGTTCAAAGGCAGCCCAGGCAAGGAAGTCTGTAAGACTCTTATCTCTAGTAAATCACTGAAAACTGAAAGTGGCACTGTGGCTAGAGTGCTAGCCTTGAGCTGAAGAGCTGAGGGATAGCACCAAGGCCCAGAGTTCAAGCCCCACAACCAAAAATATAAAGTTATCACCTAGGTACTTACACCAAAAATATTACGTCAGTAAATCAAAGCCCCAAATCAGTCTCTGCTTAAGGATACATAATTATAAAGCATAATTCAGTGATCACAATTCTCAATAAAAGCAAATAAAGGTACATAGATTTACACTACATCGTAGGCTCTCAGAGGACACACATTCACCCCTTACCTGGTCTCTTTACCTAATCCCCAGGTACAAGCTCCATATCTACCTATGCAGTCTTCAGTTCTAATAGCTCTAGAGAAATGAATAGTATTCCTTTAAGCTACTACTGACGCTCTAGTCAATTTCTACATCAGAAAAAGCGATCATAAAAGTTGTCCCAAGATAGCCTTTCAAAAAGTAATACCATAATAGCATACTGATATGAATTTGGCTAAATATTCATACATAATGAACAGATTCATATATTATTGAAATTTATGTAGAAAATAGCACATATAAAATGACTTACTTTTTATCATTCCCACTGTATGTTTCAAAATCTTGTTTCCCTGT
Organism: Dipodomys merriami; assembly: GCF_024711535.1. Taxonomy (NCBI): domain Eukaryota; kingdom Metazoa; phylum Chordata; class Mammalia; order Rodentia; family Heteromyidae; genus Dipodomys; species Dipodomys merriami. The sequence goes on along the minus strand of NW_027202479.1, from coordinate 110,114 downwards.
GTGGTCAAATGCATCAAAACCTCAATTCCTGGGACCGCCTCTCCCTCTTCTTCTCATGCCCCCTTTTGGGCTTCCACATCCTTTCAGCGGCCTGTCTCAATCAAACCTGTCCACTGGTCTAGTCAAAGATGACAATGCAATATGATAAGAGAGCCCAAGCCTCTGCCCGTGTTCTGCCTCATCCAGGCTCCTGTATGGTGTGGTACACTACCAGGATCTGGTGGTGTAATCACCTGCCCGCTTTCCCTTCTGCCCATCCTTGTGCTTTCTGAGGACCTACTTTTTTTCTACTAGACTCCAAGATGTAGTTCTAAATGAATACATCTTTTTAATCATTTTAACACCTTGTTTATTAACTTTTTTAAATTTGTATAGGCTTTCCAAAACATTTTCCCTAACAACAAATTACTTATTTAAAAGAAATCCTGGCTGGGCGCCGGTGGCTCACGCCTATAATCCTAGCTATTCAGGAGACAGAGATCTGAGGATCAAAGTTCAAAGCCAGCCCAGGCAGGAAAGTCTAAGAGACATTTTATCTCCAATGAACCACCAGAAAACTGAAAGTAGAGCTGTGGCTTAAAATGGTAGAGCACTAGCCTTGAGCAAAGAAGTTCGCAGAAAGTGCCCAAACCCTGAGTTCAAGCCCCATGACTGACCAAAACAAAAACGGATCCTGAAATCAAGTAATCCGGATTATTAATAGCTTCAATACTTGCACCAGTAAATTATCCTACCATTCTCTCATGGCTAAGAAAAGCCATTCTTACCACAATAAAAAAAAAGATCGAATTTACAATTTTCTTTTTTTGAAAACAAATGCAGAAATGATGATTAATCTTACCTTTTTCATATAAAACATTATGCTAAATAAATTCTCTACATTGGCTTTTCTACCTTCTAACAAAACCCAAACCAATTTTAAAACAGAACATTTTTTTCTGATTTAAAATTCTATTCTTTTCCAATTTTCTTTATTAGCATTTAATATAATTTTGAGAAAAGAGAAATTATTTTAACCTATCAAAATTCCTTACGTAAATTAGACTAGACATAGAAATACAGAAAAAAATCATAGCACATTATGAATTGTTAGAATATAGTCCAAAGGCTAATAATTTTTAAAATAATTTTTATTGAGATTCAGTGATTACATAAAATTCACAAATTTCACAGTATTGTGGGATAGTAATACTTAAAGTCATATACACATTTTAACCTTTACAAGGCAAATTGTCATTATCATGGTCTATAAAGTTTGTGAATTCTATAAGTTTTGACAATACAACTATTTCTTCCAAATCGGTTGATATGTACCTTTCTTTCCTTTTGTTTAGTGTAAGCTGCTCCCTCTTTCCCTCTAATTCTCTCCCTTCCATTGCTGCCCTTGAATTCCTTAGTTCATTTTCATTCAATGTCCAATGTAGCTGATGTGCCCCTCTGTTATATAGTCTCCTATTTCCCTCTGATTCTGTGTCCTGCTCCTAGCTCCCCTCAGATGTGCACATATATGGTAAATATATATGGTACATATATATGGTACATATATATGGTATCTATCTATCTATCTATCTATCTATCTATCTATCTATCTATCTATCTATCTATCTATCTATCTATCTACCATATATAAGGTCGAGAACATGGAGTCATTTAGGAATGATATGACAAATTAAGTAGAGGTCCTTTGTTTCTTGAATCCTGTTTATTTTGTCATATGTCTTTGCATTTTGGATTTAACATTCACATATCAGGAAGCCATGTACCATTTGTCTCTCTGATCTTGGCTTACCTTGCTTGAAATGATTTATTCTAATTCTATCAATTTCTGGTGAATACCGTTATTTTATCCTTTCTAATGCCTGCATATTTCACTGTATGTATGTACTACAAATTTTTGATACATTCATCTGTAATGAGGCATCTGGGTTGTTTCCATATCTTAGCTATTGTGAACAGTGCTGCAATAAACATGGAGGTGCATGTGTCCTTGTATCCTGGTTCCTGTTGCTCAGGGTAGATGCCTAGGAGTGGTATGGCTGGGTCATATGGGAGATCTATATTTAGCTTTCTGAGGACCCTTCAGACTGCTTTCCAAAGTGGTTGTGTTAGTGTACATTCCCACTAGCAATGCAAGGGTTCCTCTTTCTCCATATACCCTCCAGCATTTGTCATTGGCTGACATTAGGATGTGTTCCATTCTGACTGGTGTAAGGTGGTATCTCAGTGTTTTGATTTGCATTTCCTTTATGGCCAAGGATGATGAACATTTCATGTGTTTCTTTGCCATTTGTATCTCTTCTTCTGAGAAGTTTCTCTTTAGCTGCTTTCCCATTTAATATTTGGTTATATTTGGGAGGATTTAGTTTCTTGAGTTCCCTGTATATAATGGATATTAGGCCTTTCTCTGATCTATTGCTGGTGAATATTTTTTCCCAATTAGTTGGTTATCTTTCTAGTTTGGTTTCTATTTCTTCATCGATGCTGAAATTTTGTTTTAAGATAGTCCCATTCTTCGAGTCTCCAATTTGTTGTGACCCGGGGACTTTGTTCAGGAAGTTCCTGCCTGTGCCTGTAAGTTCAACTGTCTCTCCTACTCTGTCCTGCAATAGTTTCACAGGTTCAGGTTTGATGGGAAGGTCTTCAATTCATTTTGAGTTGATGCTAGTGCATGGAGACAGGTTGGGGTCCTCTTTTAGTTTTGTGCATGTGGCCACCTTGTTTTCAGTTCTTCCACTGTATGTCTTTGGCTCCTTTGTCAAGTGTCAGATGAATATAGGTATGTGATTTTACTTCTGGATCTTCTAGTCTGTTCCATTGCTCTTCGGGTCTGTTTTTGTGCCAATACTAAGCTGTCTTTGTTATTATGGCTCTGTAGAAGAGCTTGAAATCTGGTATCGTGATTTGTCCTTCATTGTTTCTTTTGCCTATAATTGCTTTGGCTATTCTCGGTTGTTTGTAACACAAATCTTTAAAAAAAAGTCTACACAATACTTGAACAGCAAACACATACATGGGAAACAACATCAGTGAAAATCAGTCCTACATTTATAGAAATCTAGATCAGATAACAACAAAACACCAAAGTCTTCTCAAATATATTAATGATAGAAACCAAGCCTAAAATCATCACTGTGTATATTGTAATCCTTGAAAACAGTATATATTCCATATACTTTTTTCCCATTTCCTTTGTTGTTGTTGTTGTTGTTGTTGTTGTTGTTTTGAGTTTGCATTTTTTGAAACGTAGTCTTCCTAATCTAACCCAGGATACAAACTTGCAATTATCCTGCTTCAGCCTCATAATTACTAGAACAACAGGTGTGAAGCAGCACACCAGGTCTTCTGTATTTTAAAACTTAATGAAAATTAAATAATCTTGTACTGAAGAAGTTTAATTCTTGACAAACTCTAACACAAAATGCAGAAGATTAACATATGGATCATGAAACCTGAGCTGGGTGTCAGTGGCTCACACGTGTAATCCAGCTACTCAGGAGGCTGAGATCTGAGAATTGTGGTTCAAAGACAACCTGTGCAGGAAAGTTCGTGAGACCCTTATCTCCAATTAACCACCAGAAAACCAGAGAACACTGCCACTTACATTTGGTAGGAGTATCAGAAGTTGTGTCCTCTCAATGGGTCATGTGAGAAATACATATGCTACAAAAATAACTGGTCTACACTTTATTCCAGATTAAAGAAGATAGAACACTTCGTGAAATTTGAATGCAAATTAAATAATTTAAAAAATCAGATAATAGTGCTATATCAATATTAATTACTTTAGTAATTCTCTCATGGTTTTTGGCAAATACATAAAGTATTTAGGGATAAAGGAACACTCACATATCTTATTTCTAAATGACAAAGAGAAAACTATGTAGAAAAGGAGAGAATGGTAAAGCAAATATGTTAAGAAGTTGATATTCAGGGAATCCAAATGAAGGGTATAAGAGAATACTTTATGTAATTCTTGCCATGTTTTTATAAATCAAATTATTTTAAAAGAAATAAAGAAAAGTCACTTCATTGTTTCATATCCCTGTGCCCCTACCATTACATATGTTATTTCACTTCACAGACAGATTTTCATGTCACAAAAATCTATCTTTTTAAGCCTACCATACTTATTAAAAAAAGAAAAACTGACATGTTCAATTATACTTTTTAAAGTTCCATACTTTTTAAAAATGATGGCAACGACGGTTTCTGCATTTGAACAAAAATTTCATTTTTTCCATAGAATAAAAGTCTGAGTAGAGAAAAAATACATAAACCTTTCAAAAATTTAGTTCTGCTCCAAGAAGCTTTACATATAAAAGTGGCCATTACAGAGAAAATTTGAAATAATCACCAAAAATAAAAAATAAAGTGAGCTTTTCCAGAACTTTCTCTAACCTTGTGGCAGATCCACCAGGTTGTGCATTGCTGTTTTATGTGTCCCTTCTAGTTAGTCACCATATGCACACCACTTCAGATGTGCTGCTCTCTGCTACAGGTCCTTTATTTACTTATTTCTAATTGACTCTAGCAGCGATGAGGTACACTTGACCCATGGGCCCTATAAGGCCTGAAAAATCATTTGGTACATGACAGGTTATAAATATCCAAATAGCGCTTGGTAGAAAATGGTTCCTTACTCCAGCCTTATAAAGCCATGTTCTTTGACTAAGACTTTGTTTCGGACAGGGTCCTAAATGAATTTGGATGGCAGGAAGTCAAAACACTTTGAGAAACTTGACTCCCTGAATACAGAACTATCTTACTAACAGGAGGCATAAGCAAAATAATAACTACGTTTGTAGAAGGCTTTGCTCTGACTCAGGAGACATGGTAGAATGCACCAGTCCTATGCATTACTTCACACCAGAGAACTTTCCAGAGTTTGGTATCATGTATCATATTAGACTTTTCTTCACATGTCTCATGATAGCCTACTTAGCTGATCATAGAATTAAGAATCTGTTTCAATCTATTTAAGAGACTGAATTCATAATGCTAAATCAAAACCCTAATTATATCCCTACTCTAAAATTAGCTCCTTAGTGTAAAACTTCAAAGTAAAATTTTAAAGAATCCAATATACTCATCTGTTTTGGTTTTGTTTTGTTTTGCTGTGCTGGGGCTTGAGTTAAGGACTGTATGCTTGCTACAAAAGCACTCTACTTGAACCATGCCTCCAGTTCCTTTTGATTATTTACTTGTTTATTTTTTTCTGGTGTCAGTATTGGTCCTTACACTCAGGACCTTGAGCTTTTACTTACCTTTTTTTGTTGTTGTTTACAGCTGCTGCTGTATTAGGCCTCAGTTCTAATCTGGCTAATTGGAGAGAAAATATTATGGATTTTACTGCCTGGGCTGACTTCAAACTGTGATCCTCAGATCTTAGCCTTCTGAGTAGCTAGTACTACAGATGTGAGCCACTAGAGTCCAGCTATTTTGTTACTTTTGTATACTTGCTTTTGATTAGGCCAGCCTGGACCCCATATTTATGCTTCCCACATAGGTGAAAGGCATGTACCAGGACACTCAGCTTTTCATAAGTTAAGGTGGTGTCTCGCAAAACAGCTATGTTAACTCGTGTGAAACACTGCACTGTGTGCTTCTCATACTTATGGAAAATATTTTTTTCCTTTGCAGTGGAATTAGACATTGATACTAGGGCCTTGTATATTCTAAAGAGCTCTCCCAATGCTCTACTGATAAAGTACCTTCCAAGCCCATGGTTAATTTATTATTTATTTATTTTTGTTGTTCATGGGGTTTGAACTCTGGGCCTGGGTGATATCTCTCAGCTCTTCATCTCAAGGCTAGCACTCTACCATTTAAACCATAGCACCACTTCCTGTTTTCTGGTGGTTAATTAGAGATAAGAGTCTCAAGGATTTTCGTGCTTGGGGTTGCCTTTGAACCACGATCCTCATATCTCAGCCTCCTGAGTAGCTAGAATTACAGGCATGAGCCAACAGAACCCAGCTCCACATTTAGTTTTAATTATACAACTGGCCCTGAATCTTGATATAAGGTCATCTCTGAAATACATGAAGATCTTTCAGGTGTCATCTAAAATAATAATGACTTGTTGCCTAAACTATCAAAATGTTCCTAAGATCTGTAATATGGAAAGGTCACAAAGGGTTATGGCTGTTCTGAAAAGTCCTCTGGTTCCCCAACCATCCCAGTTGAGGACTGTACATACATTTCAGCTGAAAACTTCTCAGCTGTAAAGTCGGCCTGCCTCTTGGCCTCAAATGGTCCATATTCCCTGTAGGATCTCTGCTCAGCTCTATTAAGTATCACCTGTTTTCTCCAGCTGTCATTCCAGCCTTGTTGCTCCCCCTTTCTAGGAGTCCACTTCTGGCCTGCCAGCAGAAAACCAAAGCAGAGGGCTAAAACACAACATCCATGAAACACTAGGTACAATTCTATAGGTTCCTTAAGATTTCATTTTTCCAAAAACCAGTTGGAATACCACTGGATAAATGGGAATTTCCGGGGGAAAAAGTTGCTGATGTTATTTTCTAGAATTTATTCATTTTAATAAAACCTTATTACTATTATGACTTCACTTATGTTTTAGAGAGTATACGATAAACCATATAATTATAGGTATCTTTTTCTTTCTTTTTGTTGTTGCTGTGTTTTGAAATAAGGTCATTACATATGTTTGAGATTAGCCTGGAACTCACAATCATTCTGTATCAAGACTCCTGAGGGTTAAAAACATAGGCATGCACCACACCTGGTTAATTATAGATGACCTCTATTAACACAATTTAATAAACTAACTACATTTCACATTTCAAAAGCAGCTTTATGAAACCATAGTTCTAAACCTCATCCAGGAAAGTAGTACATACCAGTACCTTTGATTGTAGTTTAAAGTACAATATTAGATTGTACTTAACATTGTATTTTAAAAAGATTTTCCTTCCCTTGAATGGGATTTATATATTTGCCATATGTCTCTAGTGTGGGCCTCAACTCAGTTTTCAACTCACTCAAGAAGGTATCTTTTTTTGTCCATTTGAGAATCCAGCATCCAGGTGAAACAAGGACAAAGTGCTAACCCTCTTTTGTCTTTTCTCTTCTGCTGCTTTAGAATATGCAATCAAATCCTGTATTTTAAGCCATCTAATAAGTTAGTAACTAAATTTTGAACTTTGTCATTTCTTAAACTGTCTTCCAAAATTGTCTTTTTCCCCTTAGATTTAGAAGGGTCCTCAAATATTATTTATAGCTTTTGCTATACTTCTTTGATTTTCCTTAGGAGTAATTACACCACGCTGATAGTACATATAGAAAAATATTAAAATTTATTCAAATAATGGATGTACATCTCATTAAATTCCTCTCATGTATCCACAATAAAAATACAGGCATAGAGCTGGGAATGTGGCTTAGTGGTTGCCTACCATGCAAGATGCCCTGTACCACATAAACAGAACAAGGCAGAAGTGGCACTGTGGCTCAGTGGTAGAACACTACTCTTGAGCAAAAGCAGTTCAGAGACAGTGCCCAGATCCTGAGTTCAAGCCCCAGGACTGGCAAAAATTACAAAATTTAAAAATACAGGGATTTTTTTCAGTTTTCTCATTATTATTTCCTAACTAAACTTTATACTCTAACACAAATAAGTAAGTACTATCAAGTCTTAAAATAAAAATCCTGTTTGTACATCACGAACATAAAATTATGTAATTACCTTGAATATAAAATGTTTTTGAGTGTCAAATATTGCACAAGGGATTTAAGTTCACTCTATGGCTCTAATATCCTATAATATCAATAACTATTTAAATCTAACTTACATCACTTTATGATATTTTCATAGAGGATTATACTTCTACTGTAGAAACAAATCAGATCAACCAAAATAGAAGGGGTAGTTGAAATCAGGGGGAAAATGTCACTAAGTTGTTAATAAGTTGAGCCAGGCACTGGTGGGTCACACCTGAAACCCAAGCTACTCAGAAGGTCAAGAGCTGAGGATCGTGGTTCAAAGCCAGCCTGGCAGAAAATCCATGAGGCTCTTATCTCCAATTGAGCACCAGAAAAACTGAAATTAGCACTGTGGTTCAAAGCGGTAGAGTGCTAGGCTTGAACAGAAGATCTGAGGGACAAAATCCAGACCCAGAGCTCAAGCTCCACAACAACAAAACAAAACAAAACAAAACAACAAAAAAACAAGTTGAAGGTGAGTACTGGTGGCTTATTCCTGTAGTCCTAGCTACTTGTAAGAATGGAATTTGAGGATCAGAGTTCGAAGCCAACTTAGGCACAAAAGTTATGTGATCTCTAAGAAAGCCAGAAGTGGAGCTGTGGCTTCAAGTGGTAGAGCACTAACCATAAGCAAAAGAAAAAGCTAAGGGACAGAGCCCAGGCCTTAAGTTCAATTCCTAGAATTAGCACCTACATAAATAAAGTTAGCAAAGTGAAAAATTAAAAGATTTGCTTTAGATTTTCTATTTGCAACCCATAAGCATTTGTGTTTTACCATTATAGTATCTCCATTCAACTACAGAATTACTTCATTGATTATTCTACCTTCTTTCTGCTATCTCATTTTTAACTATATCAATTAAACTTGCTTTATAGTAAAGTCATTTCCATCATTTCTGTATGTAAATTGAAGTGTTAAATAGAATTGGCTACTTACTAGGATATTTACCAATATCCTGCAAATACTACATTCTCCCTCTAAATCTCCAAAGACCAAAGCTAATAGTGACAGACATTTTCCCCCCAAATCAGTTGTAAGAGGTCAAAACTGCAATTGAACCCACCTTGCTTTTCCACACTAGAACAGCAGCTTGCATTTCACCAGCCCTTTCCAATAAAAGGCTTGCATTAGCATTTGATCACTGATCTAAACACAAGCTTAGAAAAGGAAAAGAATACAGTAAAATTTCCAGCAAGAGTTCCCATAAAATAGTTGCATTTTGGCTCAAAGGGTTTCTAGGCTCTGAAGAAAGCTGAGAAAAGCGAGCTGAAACAGTCTCTGATGGTTCGAGAATATACTGAGCAAAGGGCCTCTCATAGGTTTCTGTACAGCTTTGGATAGTTTAGTACATTAAAACTTCCAATTCCACGGGGCAAGCATCTAATTCCCACATTCTGGAGGATTAATGTTTCTGGTGTATGTCAAAAAGTGTATTCCCAAATGCTTGACATTTCTCTATGCTAAGCATTCACTCAATCTTCAGACTAAATTTAAAATGTTTCATTTTGCCTAACATCAACTTATCTGACAGTTTCTGTTTGTCTCAGACATATACTAGTTGTTGCAAATAAAGGAAACCATAGGATCTATGTTTCTTTGGGCCTGGCTTACTTCACTTAATATGAGTTTTGCCAAGCATTTCTATTTCCTAACTAATGGGGCAATGTCATTGTTTCTGATGGAGGCATAGACTTCCATTGTGTATACATACCACATTTTCTTGATCCATTCATCTATTGAGGGGCATCTGGATTGGAACCCCAAGATAAGGATTCAAATGTTTCTTCTTTTCTTTTTTATTATGAGAATACCGTACAGAGGAATTACAATAACATGGGCAAGATAACGAGTACATTTCTTATCAAGCATTGTAGCCTCCTCTTTGTTTCCACTTCCCATCCCTTTCCATACTCCCCCCTCTCCCCACCCGACACTCCCCCCACCCCTCACCAAAGTTGTAAAGTTCGTATTTTGACATAACGATTTGTACATCTCATTATTGCAATGAGTCTACCTGTATCCTTAGTTTAACGATTTGTTTTTTCCCTTCCTCTCCACAAATTATACCAACATCAAATACAGTGAAAGCATGGGTTATACAGACAAGGGACTCATATCTAAAATATACCTAGAACTTAAAAAATTAAATCCCCCAAAACCAAATCTTCAAAGAAACAACTGCCCAATAAATAAGTGGGCTAACGACTTAAAGAGAAACTTCTCTGAAGAGGAAAAGGATAGTCAATAGATACATGAAGAAATGTTTTTTTTTTCTCTCCTGCGGTTGTTTCGAACATATTTATAAGATGATTTCTTTGTTGCTTTTTATGTCCCTCCCCTATGGTATAATCCCTGCTTTCACTGTATTTGATGTTGGTATTGAAAGGTTAAAGTTTTGAGGCAGTGACCACTTGTTGCTTGTTTGTAGCAAAGCAACAAATGGGGCTAAACTGCACGGTTGTGTGCCTTTATAAGACCTGAAAATCCTTAGCTCAGGGCTCTCCTCCTGGGCTCCGCTGTGTCGGAGTGGAAGACGAGGCCCAAGCTGCAGCCTGTTTAAATAAAACAGCTGTAGAATCTGACTCTCGGTGAGAGGTCTATTAGGGATCTAGTAGCCGTGGCAAAAACAGGAAAGGAAGGACAGAAAACATGAAATTGAGCATGAAAAGAGAGACTGGGTAAAGGAAAAGAGGCCAGACTTGTTGGAATCGCCACTATCACATGCTGAGCATACATGGTTCACAGAGGGCAGCAGTTTCATTCGAGATGGAAAAAGATACGCAGGCGCAGCAATCATCACGGACACTGAGATAGTGTGGGCAGAAGCACTCCCCCAGGGAATGTCTGCACAAAGAGCAGAGCTAGTGGCACTAACAAAAGCCCTACAAATGGGAAAATGGAAGAGACTAAACATTTACACAGACAGTCGGTATGCTTTTGCCAACGTGCATGGCCATGGAGCCATTTCCCAAGAGAGGGGGCTGCTGACAGCTGAGGGAAAATATATTAAAAACAAACAAGAAATTTTAAGCCTCGGCCAGATGGGAAACAGCAAATATTGCCATTATGCACTGCCCTGGCTATCAAAAGGGAACTGATTCTATAACCAAAGGAAATAACTTGGCCGATCAGGCAGCTAAGGAGTTGGCCCTCCAGCCCAGAGCTGACTCTAGTAGACCCAGGGCCACGAGCTTTGCCTCCTGAGCCTCAATACCCCCAAGAAGACTTGCAGTGGATAAAGAAAATTCCCATGGCCTATAAACCTCTGGACAGAGAAGGAAAACTGGTGAGGGGAAAGTTATCTTGCTAAAAAGATTGGGGAAGGGGATTCTAAAGAGAATCCATTGCGTCCCTCACATGGGAACACGAAGACTGCAGGACATGCTCCAACACTCCAAAGTAAAAATCAACTCATCGAGGACATTGTTAAAAATTGTGAAGCCTCATAGCTAGCAAGATCAATAGAAAACCCACGGATTGGGAGAAGATCTTTACTAGCCATACAACTGACAAGGGTCTCATATCTAAAATATACTTGGAACTCAAAAAATTAAACCCCCCAACAACAAATCCTCAAAGAAACAACTGCCCAATAAATAAGTGGGCGAAAGATTTAAAGAGAAACTTCTCTGAAGAAGAAAGAAGGATGGCCAATAGACACATGAAGAAATGTTCAACATCCCTAGCCATAAAAGAAATGCAAATCAAAACAACATGGAGATATCACCTCAATGCAGTTAGAACGGAAAAATCAAGAACTCTAACAACAACAGATGCTGGAGGGGATGTGTACAGAAAGGAACTTTACTTCATTGTTGGTGGGAATGTAAACTTGTTCAACCACTTTGGAAAGCAGTATGGAGGTTCCTCAAAAGACTTCACATAGAACTCCCCTATGACCCAGCAATCCCACTTTTGGGCATTTACCCAAATGTATACAAACAAGACCACACTAAAGCTACCAGCACAACTATGTTTATTGCAGCATTATTTACCATAGCTAAGATATGGAACCTACCCTGATGCCCCTCAGTAGATGATTGTATCAAGAAAATGTGGTATATATACACAATGGAATTCTATGCCTCCATCAGAAAGAATGACATTGCCCCATTTGTTAGAAAATGGAAAAACTTGGAAAAAATTATATTAAGTGAAGTAAGCCAGGCCCAAGAAACATAGGTCCCATGGTTTCCCTTATTTGTAATATCTAGTATATGTATGAGTCAAGCGGAAAAGGTCAGATAATGTAATGTCAGGAAAATGAACCCTTAGATGTGTATTTTAATGTTTTTTTCTTCCATGCATGTGTTTCTAACACATTTATAAGATTATCTCTTTGTTGCTTTGTATGTCCCTCCCCCACAGTATAACCCCTGCTTTCACTATATTTGATGTCAGTATAACTTGTGGAGGAGATGGGGAAAAACCAGTTGTTTATCTATACAGGTGGACCTGTTGCAACAATGAGAAGTACAAGTTGTCATGTCCAAAATGAGCTTTACAACGTCGGTGTGTGTGGGGGGAAGGAATAGGATTGGGATGGGGGGGAGGGGGGAGGCTGTGAAGGGATGTGAAGGGTAAACAAAGGAGGAGGCTGCAATGTTTGGTAAGAAATGTATGCATTATCCTGCCCATGTAATTGTAACTCCTCTGTACAGTATGTTCACAAATAAAATAAAATTAAATTTAAAAAAATTTGTGAAGCCTGTCAGCTCACCAATGCCCCCAATCAACTGGTTACAAAAGGAGCTTGCCTCCGTGGAGATAGGCCAGGTGTGTATTGGGAAGTAGACTTCACAGAAATTAAAACTGGAAAATTTGGATATAAATATTTGCTAGTTTTTGTAGACACTTTTTCAGGATGGGTTGAAGCCTACCCAACAAACATGAGACTGTGAAAATCATGGCTAAGAAGATCCTGGAAGAAATCCTACCCAGGTATGTCTTCCCATCCACTGTTGGGACAGATAATGGATGGGCCTTCGTCTCAAAAGTAAGTCAGGGAATAGCCACAGCACCTGGGATGGATTGGAATTTGCACTGTGCTTATAGACCCCAGAGTTCAGTGCAGGTAGAAAGAATGAATCAGAAAGGAGACCTTAAATAAATTGGCCTTGGAGACTGGCGCAGATTGGGTATCACTCCTTCCTTTTGCCCCTGTTTAGAATAAGAACTTCACCCTATCGGTTTGGCTTTACTCCTTTTGAAATAATGCATGGACCCCCTCCACCCATTATCCCTAGTCTTCAGACTGAATTGCTTGCTGATTTGGATGATACTGAATTTCTGTGTAAGCTTGACTATTTACAGCTGTTGCATAAGAGTATGTGGCCCCAGCTTAGAGCATTATGATTCTGCTTCTATTCCTACCCCCCATTTGTTTAAACCAGGGGACTGGGTGTTTGTTCGAAGGCACAACTTGAGATCTCTGGAACCAAGGTGGAAGGGACCTTACATGGTGCTACTGACTACTCCTCCTGCCCTTGCTGCTTGGATCCTCTGCTCCCATGCCAGACCAGCTGAACCCTTTGCCCTGGATGACCGTGGGGAAACATGGGAAGTCTGCAAGCATCCTACCCAACCACTCCGCATACACCTCAAGAAAAGAAAAATAAACTGGTTGTTATTGATATTATTGTTTAATATTATGGCTAAGGTCAGAGAGGGACTATACCCGTTCAAGTTCGTGAGGTATTGGAAATTAGTTTTGGCCCAGAGCTACAAGATTGTGTCTCAGGAGTATAAGTCAATGGGGGGGAATGAAGGGTTAAAATTTGGAGGCAGTGACCACTTGTTGCTTGTTTGTAGCAGAGCAATAGGTGGTGATAAACCACCTGGGTGTGTACCTTTATAAGACCTGCACATCCTTAGCTCAGTGCTCTCTTCCTGAGCGCCACTGTGTCAGAGTGTAAGATGAGGCCCAAGCTGCAGCCTGTTTAAATAAAACAGCTGTAGAGTTCTTCTTGGTGGGGGTCCTGTGACCTTGGCATAACATGTATAATTTTAAAGGGGAAGGAAAAAAACAAATTGTTTAAATAGGGATACAGGTGGACCCATTGCAACAATGAGATTTACAATACATTATGTTGAAAAATGTACTTTACAACTTTGGCAGGGGTGGGGGTGGGGTGGAAAGGGGAAAGGACGGGAATGGGAAACAATGGAGGAGGCAACAAGGCTTCATAAGAAATGTACTCATTATCTTGCCCATGTAATTGTAACCCCTCTGTATGGTTTTTTCACAATAAAATAAATAAATAAAATATTTAAGTAGAGAAAATCACAGACCTTCATAACAGGGCTTACAGAAATTTGTGTAGAACTTTAACACTCATTACAGATAAATTTAGTACAGTAACTACATAAATGGAAATTAATGAGGTGCTTTCTTCTATTATGCACCTTGAAAAAAACTACAATGTTATTCTACCTATAAAATTACCTCAAGATTTGTAAATATATATCTCAAAAGCCAGATTGCCTAGACTCTAAATGGACAGAAAAGTTGGTAGTGCACTGTCAGGCAGGAAGTGGACTGCATCCCAGATTATATCACTTAAGTTTTGAAAAAAGAAAAAGCACTGTGCATTTATGTAATTAAATTTGTGTATATAAATTCACAGTGCTGACGTCAGGAAAAATAAAGGGTGTTCATTCAATGTCATACATGTTTAAAATTTCCACCACAGGGTAGGACTATAGTTCATTGATAATGTCCTTTGGCCTGGCTTGCTTGAGGCCCCAAGTTTGATCCTCAATACTATAAGAAAAAAAAATGACAAAAATTTATTTTAAAATTGAAAACTGTGAAAAGTCAGCTTATTAGCAATACTAGCTGCAGTGTCACACTCTTCTAAAGGACACAACATTTTCATTTGTTTAAAAAAATGAAGCTAGACATGAAGTCATGATGGCATGCACTTCTAATCTCAGCTTTGTAGGAAGCATAGGGAGACAGCTATATCTAAAAATTAGTGAGGCCATCAGTTCAAACTATTACAGCAAAAACTACGTAGATCAGTAAATAAATGGAGAATCCTTGCCTCATTTAATTTTATATTTCTCTAATTTGAGAAAAAAAGTAAGGTAAAAGTGCATTATCTCATTTGATTAAGTAAGGTCATACACTTACTGACATACCGAATAGCATTTGGTTTTCAGCATCTTTATTTTACAGACTTTATTTTACAGACTTCTGATTCTCAAGCAACAAATCTTCTCCACACAGATAAAGGTAGAGTCGCGATTTGCACAAGTCAAGGTGCTAGCACTTAAAATTTTCTGACAGGGCATGAACTCACACTTTGTGTGTGTGTCTGCACACATGTATATGTGAGTGTGCACGCATGTCCATGCTCAGGCCTGAGCACTGTCCCTCAAGATTTCTGGCTCAGGGTTGTCACTCCACCACTGAACTGCAGCCCCACCATGGTTAACAGGAGGTAAGAGTCTCCTGAACTTTCCTGCCAGGCTGTCTTTGAACCTTGATTCCGTTTTAGCATCCTGAAGACCTAGGAGAACAGGCGTGAGCTTCTGCTGCCTAGAAAGCAGTGGATGAGTCTTGACCAAGCCAGGAATAGGCAAACAAGCTCTGCTAACGATAACAACTACACACCTAAGATCACTACTCAGAACATTGACAACTACACACCTAACTGCAGTACTCAGAACAGTGACAACTGCACACCTAATCTCAATACTCAGAACAGTGACAACCACACTCAAAACTACAATACTCAGAAAACTGAATACAGAACACCAAACCTCAATACTCAGAACAGTGAAAACTACACACATAAGCTCAGTACTCACAACATTGACAACTGCACACCTAAATTCAACATTCAGAAAAGTGACAACTACAAATCTAATCTCAGTAATCAGAACAGTGACAACTGTACAGCTAACATCAATAATTAGAACAGTCAAAACAGTGACAAATGCACACCTAATCTCACTACTCAGAAAAGTGACAACCACACACCTAACCTCAATACTCAGAACAGTGATGACAGCACACCTAACCCCAACACTCAGAACAGTGACAACTACACACCTAACCTCAACACTCAACAGTGACAATTGTACACCTAATCTCAACTCAGAACAGACACAGCTACACACCTAATCTCAATACTCAGAAAAGTGATAATTTCACAGCTAACCCCAGTACTCAGAACAGTGAAAAATACACACCCAACCTCAATACTCAGAACAGTGAAAACTACATAGCTAAACTCAATACTCAGAATCGTGACAACCACACTACTAACTTCAATACTCAGAACACTGACAACAGCACACCAAACCTCAATACTCAGAAGTGACAAATATACACATGAACTCACTACTCAAAACAGTGGCAATTACACACCTCATTTCAACACTAAAAACAGTGACAACCAAACACATAACCTCAGTACTCAGAACAGTGACACCTGCACACCTAACATCAATACTCAGAACAGTCAAAACAGTAACAAATGCACATCTAATCTCAATACTCAGACTAGTGACAACTGCACACCTAACTTGAATACTCAGAACAGTGACAACAGAACACCTAAACTCAACACTCAGAATGGTGACAACTACACATCTAACCTCAACACTCAGAGCAGTGACAACTACACTCCTAACCCCAGTACTCTGAACAGTGACAACCACACACCTAACATCAATACTCAGAACAATGACAATAGCACACCTAACCTCAGTACTCAGATCAGTGACAACTGCATATCTCAAACACATATCTCAAACGCATATCTCAAAAGTGACATCCACACACCTAACTTAAAAACTCAGAACAGTGACAACTGCACACCTAACATCAATATCAGAACAGTCAGAACAATGACAACTGCACACCTAACCTCACTACTCAGAACAGTGACAGCTATATACCTAACCTCAGCACTCAGAACTGTGACAACCACACACCTAACTTAAATACACACAAAAGCAACAACTGTACATCTAACTTCAGTCATCAGAATAGTGACAACTACATACCTAAACTCAATACTCAGAACAGTGACAAATACACACCTAACCTCAGTTTTCTGAACAGTGACAACTACCACATAACCTCAGTACTCAGAACAGTGACAACCGCACACCTAACCTCGACTCAGACCAGAGATAACTACCCACCTAATCTCAGTCAGAACAATAACAACTACACACTTAACCTCAACACTCAGAATAGTGACAACTACACATTTAACCTCAGTACTCAGAACAGTGACAACTACACACCTAACTTCATTTCTCAGAAAAGTGACAACCACATACCTAACCTCAATACTCAGAACAGTTACAATTGCACATCTAACCTCAACACCTAGAACAGTGACAACCACACAGCTAACCTCAACAATCAGAAGAGTGACAACCACACACCTCACCTCATGACAACCACTCGCCTCACTCAGCACTCAGGGAAGAAGTGGGAGGCAGGTGCAGATGCCTCAGGCCAGGGCGGGTCAGGTGGAAGTGTTTTCTGAGGTGCCCTTCCTCTTCCTGCACCAGGCCATGGTCTGATGAGGCAGGAGACATCTAGAAGCTTGGAGGTGCCAGGGTTAGGAACGCCTGTCTTAGAGCAGTCAGGGGTGATTCAGGAATGCAAGTGCAGCCAGGCCAGCGCCACTTAGAGAAAGGCAACCCCACCCCCCATCCTCTGTGGCCCCCCACCGGCCACCCCCTTCCCTTCATGCTGGTAGCACCAGCCCGCTCCAGACTTGCTTGCTGGCTTGGTGGCACCCCAGGACCACCTGGGGCGCCAGCCAGGCTCCCCGTTTCATAGGCTCCCACCTTCCTGGCCAAGAGCACTCTTGGCACATGAAATGCCTCCAGGGCGCTCACCCTCGCTGCACACAGTGCCTTGGTCTTATGCCGAGGATCTAGGCAGCTGGCCTGGTTGTCCTGCACCCGGTGCCCTTCCTCTCCTCTCCTACCCATGTACCTGGTGGCTGAGGGCCTGGGCTGTCCTGCCAAGGCTCACCGGGCACCGGGAGGCTCTTGAGCTCCTTCTGAGACTCCCTGGGGCTGCCGCCAGCGTCCGGCCTGGGAACCTAAGTTCCTGCGTAGCTCCACTGGAGCTGCAGCCACCATGGCGGTCTTGTCTTGCTTGCGGCTATGCAGCTGCTGCTGCTGGCGAGAGCGATTGGCATCGCACAGGATGTGGAACTGGTCCTACTCACCTTCCAGCAGCTTGTAGAAGCGGTTGGCCACGACCCAGCAAAAGCTCTCCTGCATAGAATCGCTGGTGGTTGTCACAGGGCACCAGAGCACCCTTATCCAGCTTTGGTCACTGCAGGTCTAGGCGGGCAGCCCACACAAGCAATGCTCAGCACATCCTGTGGCAAGGACCCATTCCGCCTGCCTCCTCCCTCTCTGCTGGGCCCTGTCCAGTCCCTCCAAGCACCTGCCCCTGCCACTGCTGCTACCGTTGCCTACCCAAACGCAGTGAGACAGCCAATCAGCACCCAGAGACATTCCCCTTTCCCAACCGGCGAGCCAGAGAGCCCAATCACAGGCTGGTGGCTGTTACTTCACTTGACCTCTGCACCCCACTCCCGGCCCATTCCGGAGAGATGGGGCCAGAGGTGAAACCACAACAAATGGACGCAGGTGACTTGCACTGCCAACCAGGGGGTCAGTCTTGGCTATCCTGTAACCGCATGGAATTGGGGTACTTTCCATGTCTGCCACACTTCTGTTAAGGTTACACATTAACATAGCCATTCAACAGCCATGTACTTAGCATTTAGTGTGTTGTTGAAGAAGCACCAGCTGCTTCTTGTTATGGACCTTAGACCTTAGTCTGCATACTGAGAAAAAAGAAGGAATCCTTTCTAACTTCCAGTCCAAGGTTCTACCTTGAAGACGTGATTCCTAGTGCAAGGAAATAGCCATGAGGACATGACTCCCAGCACAAGTGCAAGGATCTAATCATGAGGTCGTGACTCCCAGTGCAAGGATTTGACCATGAGGATGTGATTCCCAGTGCAAGTGTCTGACCGTGAGGATGTGACTTCTAGTGAAAGGGTCTGACCATGAGAATGTGACTCCTAATGCACGAATGTGACCATGAGGATGTGACTCCAAGTGCTAGTGTCTAGCCATGAGGACGTGACTCCTAGTGCAAGGGTCTGAGCATGAGGACATGACTTCTAGTACAAGAATCTGACCATCAAGATGTGATTCCTAGTGCAAGGGTTTTACCATGAGGATGCGTGGGAAAGCTTTCCTTTGGAAATGAAGGTTAAGGTGAAAGGGAAAAGTGATAAGGGGCAGATGAAGACGTCTTGAGGTGGGATGGAGTGCAAACCTTATTAAGCTCAAAGGAAAGCAGTGTGACTGGGACTAGAAGGATTAGACAAAGACCTAATTTTAGTCTTTCTTCCAGGAGCAGTGCCTTAAACACAACCAATTTATATTTGAAAGGACCACTCTAACTGTGCTGTGAAGAAACTAGAGTGGATTATCCAGGGAAGAACTGATGAGGTCACTTGGACTTAGGATGGTAGCAGTGGATATAAGTAAGAGTGACTAGATCAGCAGGACTTGGGACTGTGTTTGGTATGGATGATAAAGCTGATGTGACGATTCTTTTGCTGGCATGGGCATCTGAAATGGGAATGCTTGTCACAACTAAATACAACACTGGGAAGGGACCATGAGTTTCATCTTGGGCATGTTGAGGTTGGTGATTGGATAGTTTTGTTTGTCATTTCAGACATTCAGTTAAGGCCTGGAGCTCAGAACAGATGGGTTTCTTTCAGGAAATCTTTCCCACATACTAGTGGCTGCCCCATCTTACAGACATCACTTTCTCTTACATTTTGGATTTTGTTCAGGTATCAGGTAACTGTGGACCACAGGGGAAACAGGGCCCCTTCCAGCCTCAACCTTCATTAATCTTACATCATTCATTGTAATTCCATTTCTTTGCCAGCAACTGCTGAGGAATAGGTTGCCTTGAATATCTGGCAGAGCAGATTGGAGGGGGAAAATTCAGGGCAAGCTTTTCTTATACGTAAAAAGAAATTGAAGCTGGGTACGGGTGGTATGCCTAGCATCCTAACTACTGAGAAGACTAATATGTCAGGATCATGGTTCAAAACCATCCTGGGCAGACAAGTCTGGAAAAAACTCTTCTCTCCAACTAACCCTTCATTGCAACTACACATATGGAGAAAGCCTAGATCCTGAATTTTTTGGTACTTCCAACTTAACCCACTTGGGAACCTCCCTACCTCCCTACTTGTCATTAAATAAGTTCACCAATAAAATAAAGTGGAAAAAAGATAATATGGACAGAAGGTGTGTTTCATTTTTTACTTTTTTTGTGGTCATGGGGCTTGAATGCAGGGCCTGCTTGCTGCCCTGAGCTTTTTTCTCTCATGGTTAGTGCTCTACCAGTTTGAGCCATACTGGCACTCCTAGCTTTCTGGTGGTTAATTGGAGATAAGAATCTCATAGACTGGGGTTGGGAAGGTGGCTCAGTGGTAGAGCACTTGCCTTGCATGCATGAGGCCCTGGGTTCAATTCCTCAGCACCACATAAGCAAAAAGACAAAAGCAGGAAGTGGCACTGTGGCTTAAGTGGTAGAGCACTAGCCTTGAGCTGAAGAGCTGAGGGACAGTGCCCAGGCCCAGAGTTCAGGCCCCATGACCGCACCAAAAAAAAAAAAAGAATCTCATATCTCAGCCTTGTGATTAGTATTACAGAAGTGAGCCACTGCCTTCTGGTTGGACAAAAGGTTTTGATAAATGCA
This sequence comes from Dipodomys merriami, assembly GCF_024711535.1. NCBI lineage: Eukaryota > Metazoa > Chordata > Mammalia > Rodentia > Heteromyidae > Dipodomys > Dipodomys merriami. Next base: position 89,604 of record NW_027202479.1, on the reverse strand, counting down.
GTGACATAGTTAACCTCCCAAACACTGTATTAACTAAAAGAAGCCAGAGGTAAAAGGCCATTTATTGTATGATTCCACTGATATAAAATATGTGTAGAACAGGCAAATCCATAGAGACAGAGTAGATTGGTGCTAACAGGAATTAGGAGCAATGTAATGTTGGAGAATTACTCCTTAATAGGTCTTCTGTAAGGTAATAAAAATACTCCAGAAATAATGCAACAGTAACACAAAATTGTGAATTGCTAAATGTCACTGATTTACACATTTCACATTGTGAAAATAATAATTTTTAACCACAACTTAAGGAGAAAATGTACTTTGTACCCAGATCAAGATTTGAACCCTGTCCTGCCACCCATTAACTCTGTGATTTTGGACACGTATTTCTGGGCCTTGTTTTCTCATCCATAAAATGGAGACATCACAGTCCCTACCTCCAAGGGCTACTTTGAAGTTGGAATGAGATCATTCATATACAGTGATCAGCACAGTGCCATCACATAATAACTCATCATGAGAAGTCTTGTTATTAAATGTTATTAGTGTCATTCATCATCGATCACATAATTTTCAGTCAGACTTAATAGCAGATGTTTCCTGTTAGGAAGAGCACAGACCCTTTGTGCCCATCTGGACCAGCCATGTTGAATAAATGGCATGCTAGTGTGCCCAGTGTCTGCCACATGGCAATGTGCAGCAGGCAGTTCAAGCTGCCGCTCTGGCCAAAGTAACATAGGCTTCCAAAACTAGCTGGAATTTCCACTTTCTTCTTGAGTCCTTTGCAACTATTTCTATGCCCAAGAGCCCTGTTATAAGCATAGCTGGTCCTTAGGTGGCCATGTGTAGCATCAAGTCTTATGTTCTCCCCTCAGTCCTGTTCTAGGCTCTGAGTGGAATTGCCTGTGTGTCCTCCAGGACTGAGCAGGAGAGAGGAGCTGGATTTTGTACTGCACTTCTTGTCTTCATTAAGAAAAGGGTGTCTTTTATGTTCTGGTAACACCTCCCTGTAATCCCAGGAGACTGAGATATGTTTTTATGTTTTTATGATTGTGTTTTAAAGCCAATCAGGACAGAAAAGTCAGGGAAGCCCTGTCTCCAATGAACTATCAAATCTTTTGGTACTGGCATCAAAAACAAGACAAAGGTTTCATCCTCAAATGGAGACTCCCAGGTGTCAAGACCCTCCCCGGGCGATGAGACCTCTCCCACTTAATCAGGTTCCCTCAGATGAGATGAGACACCCCCTCCTTGGATGGCTTACCTGCTTCAGTGGCAGGATGAACACCAGAGCACAGTATTGATTCTGCTGTGATGACCTGGCAGGATTACACCCTGTACTAAGGAAGTTTCTCCTGGTTGACTGGTCTTTCAGGGAGGCAGAAGGAGTAAATCTGAGGTGGTCCTTATCTCTGGAAGCTCCTTGGGGAGAGGATTCTATGTAGGGAAGATTCTCCTGTGCTTCACCTGTTGTACTGAAGCATTCCGGCTCACTGTGGGGAGCTAGTATCTTGGAAGCTTCCGTGCTGTGTGCTCATCTCCTTGTGTAACCCCACCATGTCATACTTGTTATAGGTCAGCCTTGAACTCAGTAGAATTGGGCTCCACTCCCATGTTATACTCTTCTCATGGTGGAGGCAGATCTACTAATTTTAGTCTCACCAGAATCACTTTGAGCTTGAGGGAAGCCAGGACATGTGCATAGCATGTGTGAGGCCCTGAGTTCAAATTATGTGCTTCTTTCACAGCACCAAGAAGGGAAATGAAAAAGATTTCCACTTTTAGGTAGTGTACCTGAATTTACCAGCTACTTGGGACGCTGAGTCAGGAGGACTGCCTGAGCCCATCTCTTCCCTGCCAGCTGGGGTGATACAGTATTGAGTCCTAGGTACTCCCCAAACAAACAAATCCCTTGGAGTTTGGAGAAAGAGCAGATTTTTCTTCTTCCTTTCCTTGGAGGTGGAAGGTTGGCAGTTTGAGGACACCTAATAGAACCTTCTTGCAAGGAGAAACCTGTACTAATGAGATTGAGCATGGTTCTGGGACTGGGTGGAAGGAGTAGAAGCAGGGAAAAGTTGGTCCCTCTGCTCTGGCTTGTGTCCCTGCAAGAAAGCTTACACATTAGCAGGTTTGCAAGTCACGCACAGGTATGAGTGACTGCTAGTTCAGGTACCCACTCCTAAAGCTACCTCAGAGAAACTTCATGAGGGGCCTGGGAATGTGGCCTTGTGATGTGTTTGTGTGTCTTTGTGTGTGTGTGTGTGTGTGTGTGTGTGCGCGCGCGCGCGCGCGCGCGCACGCGCGTGCGTGCATGCTTATGTGTGCCAGTACTATGTCTTGAACTCTGGGCCTGGGCAATCTCCCTTAGATTTGTTGCTCAAGGTTAGCACTCTATCACTTGAGCCACAGCTCCCCTTTTAGCTTTTGTGGTGGGAAATTGTATATAGGAGTCTTACAGACTTTCTTTCCTGGGCTGGCTTTGAGCCATGATTCTTACATCTAGTCTCCTGAGTAGTTAGGATTACAGGCGTGGGCTGCTGGCACCTGGCTCTCTTTCATTCTACTTATGTTTTTTTTTTTTTTTTTATTTTTAGTTGTCAAGGGTCACCATTCGTTTTGAGTACAGCACCTCTTATTAGGTGTTTTTAGGTCTTTCCCTCATTTGGAGTAGTCTGCCCAGCATTGTGGGTTCTGAGGTATTACTACCAATAGGTGGTCCTGCTGCCTTTGTGATCTGGCTTTGTTACTGTTGGTTGTGGGGCCTGAACTCTGTCCCTGAGCTCTTTTGCTCAAGAGCTACCATTTTAACTAAAACACCACTTCAGGTTTTGAGTGGTTATTTGGAGACATGAGTCTCACAGACTACTGGCCCAGGCTGGCATTGAATCCTGATCCTCAGATCTCAGTCTCCTGAGTAGCTAGTTAGGATTACAGGTTTCAGCCACCAGTTCCTGGCCAATTCAGCTTTCTTAGGAAGACTGGGATTGCCTCTTACAAGCCTTCCTCAGCCTCATCTCTTTCCCATAAGGAATTTCTAGCTAGCTAAATTCAGAGTCAGGCGGAACCCCGGATTTTTGGTTTTCATGGTGGCTTCATCATGTAGGCATGAGCAGTGATGTGAGCCACTGATGATCAACTCTGCCTTGGCCTCTGTTTCTCCTGGTGAAAAGCCCCAGCCTTTTGATGCTGCCTTTTGCTGTCTGGGGACCAGCCCCAATCTGAGTCTTCCATGAACTATCAACCATCAGCCAGCTTAGCAAAACACAGCAAGTGTCATCACTGGGATCTCAAGGGTTGTAGCAGCTGATCACAGAACGGCTCTGCCTTATCGTATCATAAGAGTCTATGTTTATGTAGTGGATGTTCAGAGCTGCCAGAGTGGCAGTTTATTAAACTATTTCCTAGCTGGCTTTTTGGAATAGAAATGAACAAACCAATTTCTAAAGTTTCTATAGATGTGCATAGGATCTGGAATGGGCAGGATAATTTTGAAAAGGATCAAGTTCAAAAAATGTTACAAAGTGCTTAGGACAATGAAAGTTTGGGACATTGACAGACAGGTAAATGAATAGAACAGAATGGAAAATTGAGAAGTAATTGAAGAATATAATGTTCATTGATTTTTTAAAAAATGAAAATGTCTTGATGAGAGAGATGGTTAATCCAAATCACAACTTGTGTGGGAGGAGAAGAGCCTGAACTGTGGCCTCTACACCAAATATAACTCCACGTGGCAAGTGAGACTATGGAGGGAAGCCAGAACTCTGAAAACTAATGTTTGACAAGAAGGACATACAGAACATGAATTAATTATACTTCGGAAAAAATAAGATGCATTGGACTTTAGTTTGCTTTCAGAGAGCTAGCAAAAGGACAGACTATAGAGAACCTGTTATCAATGTGTCTATATCTACATATTTATCTGCCTGAAGAAGTATACAAAAACCATATAATAATTTCTTTTTCCTAGTATTGAGGATTGAACTCAAGTCCTCAGCACTTTCTGAGGCCAGATTAGAAAAGGCAGAAGATGGGGCTCAGAGGTGGAGCACCTGCCTAGAGTGTACATGGTCTGGATTTTGAGCCCTAGCACTGCCAATAAAGGACAAAAGCTTTTTTTAAACAGTTTCTATATGAGATGTGGTATATGAATGTTAAACGAGGACACAAAAAGCTATAACAGCAGTATTCATTAGAGAAGTCACGTGTTAAGATCACAGGGTGCTCAACTGGGATGAGTGTCCCTCAGAGACTCATGGTGGTAGTGGAAGGGGTGGGATCATTGAGATGTAGGGCTTGGTGAATGGATGTTACATTATTGGGGTGTGCCCATGTAGGGGATACTGAGGCTCTCCTCTCTGTCTTTACCATGCAGCATCTGGGAATTGAGCCATCTCACTTCTGCCAGGTTGTAATGTGTAGTCACAGGCCCCAGAGGAGAGGTGCCAACTGACACAGACTGACACCATGAATGAGTGATCATCTCTCTGTTGGCAGAGAATAATACAGAACATGTAGATTGCTGTTGAGCAATAGAAAATGGTACAGACAGTCACTCTGGAAATAGACAGCTTTTTGTGCATGTAGAATGTAACAGCTATTTTGCTCCTAACTATTTGTCCACACTACAGTGTGGCCTCATGAGGACTTGTTTGAAGATGTTTATAGGAGCTTTATTTGTAGAATCAGCCAAAGCATGGAATACTCAGATGTGTGCCTGCAGGCGACAGGAAATGAGTGCATGGTACATCTACACTATGGGGTAACATACAGAGCAGTGAAAAGCAACTTGTGCTGAATGGTCTAGCTTGAATTCAAAAGGGTTGTGATTCCATAAACCTGAAGTGTTATAAAAGATCACACCAACCTAGAGTGACAGGAAATCAAAGTTCCTTGAGTCCATGCTGGGAATCTTCTGGGTTGTTGGTACTGCTGTCAGTAGAGGCATGAGGTACAGCTTTAAAACGGGCTTCATTGAAAAGTGTTTTTATCAAGGGTGAAGTATACCTCCAAAAGAGACGTTACCCAGAAAGAACAGAAAGACCACTGCAGTGACTTGGATTGGTTTAGGGAGAGATAGGGTTAAGCCAGAATACTTGGGGGAGGAGCTCATCCCTTGAGTTGTCAAAGGCCTTGAGGAACCTGAACCTCTTAGGCTTTTGAGATGTGCCCAACACTGTCAGCTGACCTGCATCTGGGTTTGCTCCTTGGTACCAGAGGCATCAAGGTAGAGCAAGAGGCAGTCATCGCTTGGAGAGGAAGCATTTAACTCCTGAGGTGGCAACACAATACTGTCTCACTGTGGAGATGGCTGAGGAAGATTAGCAATAAATTTTTGACATGTGCAAACTCCTTTTCAGTTCTGGGTACCAAATAGCCCTCCCAGAGTGAGGGAGGAGGATGAGGCTACCACCTTGGTTGTCAGTGCACTGCTGTTCATCTGCTTTTTAACTGACAGGAATTGTTTAAGAGTCTTTGTGGAAGACATTCAGATGTAAAGTTCTCTGTATTCCCATTTGCTCCCTCTGGCTTTTAGTTTTTTTTCCATCTTGCTAGCTGTTCAATTTTGGAGTATCATGCCCCAGTCATCTTTTAGACTACACAAGTTTAGTAATGTTAATTTTAGTATTAGTTTCATTTAAATCAGATTTTATGTATTTTTTGACTTATTCAAAATTGAAGTTAAGAGAGTCACTCACGCCGGGCGCTGGTGGCTCACGCCTGTAATCCTAGCTACTCAGGAGGCTGAGATCTGAGGATCGCGGTTCAAAGCCAGCCCAGGCAGGAAAGACCGTGAGACTCCTATCTCCAATAAACCACCAGAAAACCGGAAGTGGCGCTGTAGCTCAAGTGGTAGAGCGCTCGCCTTGAGCTGAAGAGCTGAGGGACAGCGCCCAGGCCCAGAGTTCAGGCCCCACGACCGACCAAAAAAAAAAAAAAAGAAACAAACAAGAGAGTCACTCACTGCGCTGTGTTTCTGTAGTTTGGACATTTGTATTTTCTGCAGTCTAGCTGCATTTCTGTAGATATTCCAGTAGGAGTTGCTACTAAGTCATCTACAAGTAATGGAAGCTTGGTGTTTTGGATGCTGAGACTTGAAATGTACTTTGTCTTGCTTGTTTCATCCATTTAGTCAGTTCAGTTTCTTTTTGCATTTTTGTAAGCAAGCATTGGAATATCAATGTTGTCATGAGTGCATTTAGGGTTGTGGCTGGCCAGGAAGTAACATTTCAAGTCTGTGTGTGCTTTCAAGTTTCTGTCACAGTAGTGCAGAGTGGAGCTGAGGAGACTGTCTACCCTAAAACCAGGCAGCTGGGTGCAAAACAGGACCATGGTTATGCCAGTGGGATAACCATGTGGGAGTGAGTGGAAAGGGTTGTGTCTGTGGGTTGGGGATGCATACTATCTGGAATGTGGGAGGATCTGGATTTCATCCCCACTATTGGAAATAAACCACCTTGGGTTTTTCCAAAACAGATGAATCTGTTTGGTTCGAGGGCCAGAACATAACAGTAGAGTACAGGGCTGCCCATGTGGTTTAAGCCAGAGCAAAGCCTTGCTTTCTTTTTTGCAGCTGTGATCCCCCTTTATCTAGTGGGGTGTACTTCTGACTGAGAAGAAAGCCAGCAGTGTGTCTGCTGCAGTTTGTGAGGAACCCCTGCTCTGGCTGGGGTCTCGATGCTAGGTGTTGAGATCTTCTCCAGGGAGAAACATTCCAAGGGCTCTGATCTAGTGCCTTCCATGCAGGCCAGCATCCAGCCATGGTGGAGCATGGGGTGCAGAAGAGTGTGCCTCCACAGGGTTTCACAATGGGTTTTCTAATGCTTATTTAAGAGTAATATTTCACCGATCAGATGTTCCCTTAACTATGCACACTTGGAGATCTGTAAAAGCTACTTTATGATGTTTGCCAGATTATCTTTTATTAAGACAGTAACACACAGGATTTTTCAAGGTCCTTTTGTGCTTCCCATCCATGGGAAGCATTTCTTGTGACCATGATGGAAGCGTCATCCAGGTTCCAGCAGCTCCTGCTGTGCAACAGAGGTGCCCAGTGTGGTGAGGTGAGTGGAGTTGGGTAGACGGTCCACCATGCAGGGTGTGAAAGTGCACTGGCCTCTGTCATCAATAGCATATACTCCTCTCCACTTTTATTATGGTCTACACAAGGGCCAAGAACCTTTTTCTCAGCCAAGGGCCATCTGGATTTTTATGACATTGTTCTGGGGCTGAACAGACAGCTGTGAGCAGCCAGTGAAAAACGTGTGCTGACCTGTCACATGTCAAGTGATTTTTGTGGCCCTTACATGACTGTCTGAGTGTCCTTCAATTCTGGTCTCAAAGGAGGATTCTGGAGCAATAGTGGAAGGATGAACACTGCTTGCCAGTGGGACTTGGGGTGTTTGCAGAATTGTAGATTGCTCCCCCCACTTCCTGTATTAAGCTATTTGTTATTTCTAGTCTTCTTTCTCTCTGTTTTCCCTTCTTGTCTCTGGATTGCTTTCCTCTGTCCTCTCTCCACTACCCTGAACCTCAAGTTCTTTTCCTTTCCCTTCTCAGGTAGGCAGAATTCTCCTGAGAGTTTGTGTGCAGGGGGAAGAAGAGCATCCTCATGGCTGGGTAGGTATAGGCTGCAGCTGATTGGAATTCCTGCTGTCTCCCAGTGTCATCTCTTCTCCCTGTTTAACTTTCTCTATCAGCTCTAATGTGGGAAAGCAGAGCAAGGGGAGTAAAAACTAGAGACATGGCTGGGAGAAATTCCCTGGCCTGTTCCTGGTGAGGTTTGAGCCATCATGCACAGATTTTATTTAGTCCATTTAATATAGTGGCTGTGGAAGTTGGTAGCAGATGTCTTGAATCCTACTGAAGGAACTAAAATATGAGCTTGTGGCACCTTGATATTATACATGGGCCCAATTTGATTTCAGTTTATTTAATTAAAACTTGACAATGCTGCTAGCTACACTGCAGTAGTTATAGGAAACTTCTGACTTCAGCTTACAAAACTGCGACGGACCAGCTCCGCCGGAGCACTGGGACCGATGGGACAGAGATCTGGGGATAGGTGGGCAAGGAGTAGGCGAAATGACAGACACAGACTCAAAAGAGTTGCATCTGAGTGTATCTTTATGGAGGAGAATTAACATTTTCATACAGTGTGTGATTGTGACATAGATTCTTTTGTTATTTAAGCAAGTAATCAATTTTTAGGAAAAGAAAAACATTGATGGATTACATAAAAATTGATGACTATCCCACCAACTGTTTAAGCTAAATGGTGCGAAACAATGCGTCATCTAGTCAGCCTTTTTATGTTTAATAATGAACAAACCCAAGATAGGGCTGTACTTATATTGTACTCTTTTTATTTTTTTCATATATTTTCAAGCCCCTTTGAAACCATCCTAAAAACCACTTTCAGGTTGAATCAGGCATTCTCCGTTTTCTATAATTTTAATCCCAATGTTTGTTCACATAAATTTCTAATTATTATTTTAAACTATCTTGTTGTTTTGATAATAAACACCATAGTGGTCCAGATCTACTTAATCTTTACATAAAATCTAATGAGTTCCAAAACACCCTTTTTCCTTTTACATTAATCCATCTATTTTCATCTTTGTAAACTCCTGTATAAGGCAATGGTTCATGGGTCAGCTCAGGAAATGTGATGTCACTAACTTTATATTTTGTGGGAAATAACCATCTATTCCCTATAATGTAAGATGGACTAAAAGTAGTCATAACTGTTGGGGAATTTTTCTTTTCCTTTAATTATCAGGGGTCCCTTTTTTTAGAACTCTCTGTGCTTTTGGGATAACTCCTTCTGGCTTAGTTTAATTCATTAATTCTGCCTGTTGTAACATATCTAGAGATTTTAAATTTCTATATTTACTATGAATGAGCCACAAAACTGCTTGTGAAATTGTAGGAGTTCCTGGAGGCAGTGTCACATCAAATGATAGATTGATTGTGGCATTGCCCACATTTAATCTTTTGTCTTTATTATTCAGAGAAGCCGTCTCCATTGGATTGGAAAGAAACAACATGCTCTATTCATGGATCAATAGAAAAATAGCCAAAACGAGAATAAAGGCAATGAATGTACAGCCAAGAAGAATATAGTAAGAATAAAAGTAGAGGCTATAAAGGTGCAGCCAAGTGTATGGGAAGCCTTGAACCAACACCCCCTTCCTGCAGGCATGCTCCTTGAAGATTATGCTTTATCTGGCGTGATCTCTCACGCAAACTCTGAAGGAGGTGGCATGGCACAAAACCTAGACCTTTCTACCTACACCTTCCTATTTCATGCAGCTCAGATAGCACTGTCTCTTCCTAGTGGAGTTTTTGCTCATGAATATTGCTGCTAACTGATGTGTCCTGTGTAAAGAACTTGAAAAGATTGCAGTTAATAAAGCAGGGTACAGTACCTTGGAAGACCTAGAAACATTGAAGTGGGTTCAGAGTTAATTGGAAGAGAAGAGAACTGGAATGAACGCTGGAGTCAAGGTGGCTTCTACATGTGAGCTTTTAGTTGGACTGCAGCCTCAGTGTGAAATGGAAGACTTTTTTGCCTCCAGTGGACCAAGAGACCCTTGTGGTCAGGTCAGCAGGAGGGTCCTGGAGTGATTTGTTAATCCTGCCCTACAGGGGGAAGGCAGATTCTCCATATCCCCCGTGGGAATGGGCAATTGGCACCACAGTCATGGGAGATCGAATGTAAAATGAGCCCATTTTATTTTATTCACATAAAATATTATAGGCTTGTTTAAAACTTAATTCTCATCCTGAGTATGCAAAATACAAATTCCAAAAAAATGTTCAATTTTTTTACTTTGTACTTTGCAAATATACAAAATAGAAGTTTGGTTAAATTTATATTACATATTTATTAAGGTGAAGAACTATGTAACATGTTAGCTCTGCTTAAGGCATACTTAGGAATAAACGATTGTACAAATTATTGTGCCTTTGAAACCACATTGCATAACAGACTGTCTCCGTAAAAAATGTTAAAGAAGTAAACCAAGTATAACTTAGTCATACATATAGATCAGAACACAAATATATAGTCCTTGTCAGGGCTGGGAAGGTGGCTCAGTGGTAGAGCGCTTGCCTTGCATGCCTGAGGCCCTGGGTTCGATTCCTCAGCACCACATAAGCAAAAAGCAAAAAGCTGGAAGTGGCACTGTGGCTCAAGTGGTAGAATGCAAGCCTTGAGCTGAAAAGCTGAGGGACAGTGCCCCGACCCAGAGTTCAGGCCCCATGACCAGACCCCCCCCAAACATATATATATATATATATATATATATATATATATATATATAGTCCTTGTCAAAGCATACAGCAGTTTGAGAACTTTGGCTTCCTCTTTTGTACCTTTAGAACCAAGACTCATCAAGCACCATCATTTAGGCTATTAGAACACATATTCTGTACTGAAATCTCTTCCTCTTCTTCTAACTAAATAATAGCTTTTAGAAGGCAAAGGGAATACAAGGTGTTCTTTATATTTATATTGCATCTGAGACAATCTGTGAGAAGCAGAGTGGGGGAGGGGTGTAGAGTGAGACTAACACCACCACAATGCCACAAGAGGCAGGCCTCCTGGAGCAGAGCAGAGGCCAGGCCTGTGGAGAGGAGAGCCCTGTGGTATAGAGAGGCCTGCTGGAAAAAGAGAGAAACCTGCCACCTGGAGGCTGCAGCTGCTCTTAGTTCTGAGGTAGCCCAGGACAAGGCAGTTATAGACCAGCTAGTAAAACTCCTTTGTCACCTTTGGCCATGGATTTTCCCTCCTCTGAGATCATTACAAATTCAAGGGAATTCTGGTCTTCCCTCTCCCTCCCCCCACCCCAACTGATGGATCTAATTTGCACCCTATTATCCACAGCTTCCAGTAATCCCATGGTGGTGTCTTGTAAATCCAGGAATACTCAAGTTGATTTAGAATTGGAATGATAGCTGATACAAGCTCAGACCCATCTGTTCAATTTTGTTTTTTTAATTTTGCCTTTGGATTCCTCCTTTCTCTTGATTATCCATTCCCAAGAGATATTGGAAACTTTCCCATGGTTGTAGTGCTTTGCCAACATGAGCTCTCTCACATGGGAAGACAGTATGAAGGATTTTCTACTGGCAGTATGTGACTCTGTATCCACAGTCAGGGATTTAACAGTGTCTCTATGCATCGGGCCAGGGGACCCACCTGGACAAGGCTGTCTCTATGCATCAGGACAGGAGACTCATCTAGACAAGGCAATCTGTATGCACCAGGCGATGAGACACCTGGACAAGGCCGTCTATGTGTCAGTCCAGGTGAGCCCACCTGGACAAGGCCATCTCTGTGAGTCAAGCCAGGAGACTCACTGGACAAGGCAGTCTCTATGTTTCAGGCCAGGGGACCTATCTGGATAAGACTCTCTCTATGGGTCAAGCCAGGAGACCAACCTGGACAAGGCTGTTGAACTTGTGGCACAGGAATGGCAGCACGACTAGTGTTGCCTGGTCAGTTCATCAGAGTGGGCAAACTTCTACCCAAAGCCATCCCAGTCACAGTGGTAAGGTAAGGTGTCTCACCTGTATGGGTTCAGAAATGCACCTTGAGATGAGAGCTCCTTGGATAGGTTTGGCTGCAGCCCATGTGCTCACACGCATGGGTGGCCTTTGTGTGGCCATGACCTTCTTACTTCCTTTGGCTTTGGCTCCTCTGGCAGGTAGGAACCAGGTCACCTGCTCAAGCAGGCAGGGTGGGTAGTTGGGCCCTCGATGGGCATGGGATATAGGGGCTAGCAGTAGAGTTGGGTGACAGTCCCTATTGACCAGAAATTCCTCATGACAGGCTAAGGTAGTCCTAATAGGGAGCTGTTGCCCCAAGGAGAATTCTTTTTTTTTTCACTTTTCCGCATACTTTATTTATTACAAACATACAGTTCTTTAAATATAGACTGTAAAATTCCATTTGCAAAAGTCTGCTATTGTAAGGAGTGCACATCAGCAGGAAGGCTTCTTAACTTTTTCTATGAGTTTTCTGTCAGTTTTGCTAGTTAGTGGTAAATTCGGGACCTGCTGTTTTACAGGCCTGTCCGAAGCTTCTGGCTGTATTCACATTGCTCTTTTGAAGCAGCCCTGCATGTATCAAAATTGTTCAGAATCTGAGCTTCAACCTACAGGCAGTGAGATCAACAGCCCATCTGGACTCTGCTTTTTGAACGGTTTTCAGGAAGTGTGATTTCTGGATGGGTACTGCACTTCACGGATTTGTTTGAATTGCCCATGCAGCTCTATGTTAAAGTGCATTCTTCTTTTCAAAAATAAGCAAGAGAAATAATCTTTTTACTTTTTAATTAACCAAGGTACTTAAAAAATGAACTTTTTGGTCTCTCAGCAGATATTCTCAAATTGATCCTACTACTGCAATTTCCATGGTCTATTTACAACATTTATAGGATTCTGGGTGGAGGGAACTTTATAAAATGAAAGGTGCAGCTTCACTTGAAACAGAAATCAGCTCTACAAATTCATACATAGGCATACGCACTTGGCTTACAATGTATAAGCTTGTTGGTATTTACAGAGATCAAAGACAACCCTCTCCAAAAAAAAATAACATAAAACAACCTTTTAAAGTAATTGCCAACCTAAACTCTAATTGTACATTTAGATCAGGAAGCTGTCTCCTGCTATCAAGTTTTGGTTTTAATTGAAATAACTTTGTAGATTCTCTACTGGAAGGACATGAGTCCCCCGCTTTGGAGTGAAGAGCCAAGTCTAACAAAGCTACCAATAGATGGAACTGTCTCTGAAGATTCCCACAGAAGAAAAACATGCTATGTAGCACTGTATCAGAACAGGTGATCTTAACAAATGATTTTAGAAAGACATCTGTATGAAAGTCCAAAAGGAAAACAAAATGCTTAATAATATAGATGTTGTAGGACTTCAGAAAAAAGTTCAGATACACTGATGTAGTCTTGATACTGATGCCACTGAAAAATAACTCAAATACTACTTGCCTCCTATTGGAATGTGCAAAACAATAGACTGTAAAAAATGTGTCTACACTTACTGAAAGTCAGTTTCTAGACTTTTTGTCCAATCTATAGGGTTTTAAGAATCCAAGTTTTTTTCCCCTAGGTAGAACTTTGGGTTTTGAACTCAAGGCCTTGTGTTTGCTTGGCAAATGCTCTACCACTTAAGCCACACGCCCAGTCCTATTATTGGTATTATTTTTTGCTTTATTTTTCAGATAGGGTCTTTTGTTTATAGCCCAGGGCTGGCCTTGGGCCACGATCTCCTATCTCTATCTCACAAATACCTGGGATACAGGCATATTCCACCATGCCCAGCTCCAGAGAGCTTTTTACACAGAAGAGTGACATGGTAGAAGAAAAGGATTTATGCTTATTATCAATTTAAAACAAAACCTCCAAATGTGTTTAGTGATAAAATCCTGTTTTTTTCATTTTCTTTGAGTCTCTTGTACTTTTTTCTCCCAAGAAGAAATGTTAAAAGGGAAGAAACAATCCACTTGCCCTTCTATTTCCAAGCACAGATTTTTCTGACCATCCTGATCCAGCAACACAGGACAAAATATTTTGCCTTTAAGAGATGGTCTCAGTGAGTCTTGAAAAAGTTAGCCATTGAAGAGATGCTGAAGGTAGGAAAAAAGAACAAACTCATGCCTTCTGCAAAATGCTAGTGGCTACTTAATGTATCTATCACTTTCTCTTCACAACTCTGGACCTTCATTTCACTGTGTGCCTGCGGCGAACGCCTTCTCGGCCAGTGAGAAAAAACGACCACCACACCAGGAGTCTTCTCAGATCACGCTTTATTGGAGAGCCTTTTAGTTGATGGGAGAGCTTGAGCGCGAGAGAGCGTGCACCAAAAACATGGCCGCTTATATAGGGAATAGGAACACGGGTCTTTCTATCATTGGTCATCTGCCTTTCACCGTCACCAGGTGCCACGGGATTGGCTGGGGACTCTACGTGGCTCGCGCATGCGCAAAGCCCAGGACCCACCGTCCCACCAAGCACTGCCTGAAATGGAGTGGTTACCTCAAAGCTGCAAGGGAGTGGGCGCCATCTTGTAATGGCATTTACCCTGGCTCCCTACAGTTCCCCCTTTTTTGTTTTTTGGCAACAGGTAAGAGTAGAGGTTGGGCCTCTGTCTAAAACATTAGGACCTTGCACTGGCCTTCACCTGATGGACGCCTTCCCCAGTGATGACCAGGCCCTTCCGATGCCTTTTTTGCAGAGGTGGGATCTTGGGCATCAACCCACTTGCAACCCAGCATGCTCTTCTTGAGGAGATGGTACCCTCAAGTGCAGTGCACTTGCCTCGCACCCTGTCCCAAATTGCAAATTGCATACCTGTCCCGGTGCAATGGGATCCCCTAATCCCTCGGGGTGCTAAGGCTATGCAGGATTGTAAGGCTTAATTGCCTCTCAGGGCCGACAGCCAGATCTGGGGTGAGGATCCACTCTCCAAAGCGGCTAATGCTTGCAAGATAACAACCTTGTCCCTTCTGGTTTGGGCTCGAAGGCGACAGACCAACCATAGGCAGACCACGCATCCTCCCAGGCAGCAGGCTAAAAACATTCCGACTCCCACCCACTCTTTGAAAAAGGACACCGCAGAGGCAATCCAGTCTTCCATCCTACAATCTGCGGAAAATAAGGTGGGGAGAAAAAGGGAGGCTGCATGCAGGGGCATAGGAACTGGCCAGGCCCTGGTGACAGCCCACAGCCATTGGTTTAGCTATCACAGGGATTGCTATTAGCACTGTTGCTAACAGCAGGAAGATCAGCTGCATCAGGAGACGAGTGGATGGCATCTTCAAGAGGGGGTTCTGCTGCAGTCTCTACCGGCCTGGTCAGTCTCGTTGGCACCCAGTGAGGTACTTCTTGACTCTGTGGAAAAACACAAACAGCTCCCCTGGATCTCGTTATTACCGGATCCGGTCCATACCATTTATTATTAATAACATCCTTCCACATAACCATGTCTTTAGTATCCATGGGGTCTCTTGTCATATGCCGATCTGCGGCAGACTGATTGTTGTCATTTAGAATTAAAAAATTAAGGGTAAAGAGTGCAAGAGAAAGTTTCCCTGGGGGACGCTGACTCAGCAATTCCCCCTTTTTGTTTTTGAAGCATTTCTTTTATGCTTCTATTAGCTCTTTCCACTATACCTTGTCCTTGAGGATTGTAGGGCAGTCCGGTGGTGTGGTCAACCTGCATTTGTGCGCAAAAGGCGCGAAAACCATGGGAAGTATAAGCAGGGCCATTATCCGTCTTAAGTCTAAGGGGCTTTCCCCAAGCTGCCCAAGCTTCTAAGCAGTGTATTTTGACGTGAGACACCTTTTCTCCTGCCAAAGGTGTGGCATGAATGACACCAGAAAAGGTGTCCACAGACACATGTAAATATTTTAACTTACCAAATTCTGTCAGATGAGTAACATCCATTTGCCATAGGGCGTTTGGTCTCAACCCCCTGGGGTTTACCACCACATGGGGAGGATGAAGAAAGGTAACACAGGATTTACAGGCTTTAACAATATCTCTTGCCACATGCCTGGACAAATTATATCTTTTTCTAATGGTATTAGCAGGTACATGATACAATTTATGAAAGTCTTTTGCCAATTCTACAGGATCAGCAGCGACCAGAGCCACAGCCCGAGTTGCCTGGTCCACCAAATCATTACACCTTGCCATCGGGCCCAGCAACATAGAGTGGGCGCGAATATGTCCAATATAAAAAGAGTGTTTTCCGTTTAAGATAAGGGACTGAATCTGTAACAAAACATTAGAAATTGTACTGGCCTGCTTAATTGAAGCAGCAACTTCAAGAGAAGCAACGGCATTTACAACATATAATGAATCAGAAAATAAATTAAAAGGTTGATCAAATCTTTTAAAAACTTCAAGCACAATTAAACATTCAACAGCCTGTGGGACATTCGGCCGAAAATTAAAGACTACCGGCTGTTTGTGTCCTTGAACAAAAAGGGCACCTTGTCCAGATTTTGATCCATCCGTAAAGATGGTCAGAGCATCAACCAAGGGCTCTTTGAAGTGACAACAGGAAAATACACTAAATTTTTGTTAACTATGGCAAGCAGAGGATGCTTAGGATAATGGTTATCAATTACATTTGGAAATGAGCAAACAAGAATTGCCCACATATCCACTGTGGCTGCTAAAATTTCAACTTGCTCACGGGTGTATGGAATAATTAATTTATCTGGAATTTTTGCAAAGTGCATCAAACAATACTTTATACCCAAAATTGCCTGCTTAGCCACTAATTCAGGAAAATATTGAACAGTTTTTGCTCCCACAGAATTGCCGTGGAGCCACCATAAGGGGCCATTTTGCCAAAGAACCCCCGTGGGATAATTTTTTGTTTTTAATATACATAAATCGATAGGTAATTTTAAATCAACCCGTGAAAGTTGAGCCCTAGACAAAGCTGCCTCAACCTTTTGTAGGGAATTTAGTGCTAAAGGTGTTAGGGATCTAGAGGAGGTGACTTCAGGGTCCTCCAAAATGGCAAATAAAGTTAACAACTCTGACCGAGGGAGATTAAAAAACCCCCTTATCCAATTAATATCTCCTGCCAATTGCTGAAAATCATTAAGTGTTTTGAGATGACCAGTTCGAATGGAAAGTTCTTGTGGTTTAATCTCAGTAGGAGAAACTATGGTTCCCAGAAATTGAACAACAGTAGTCTGTTGAACCTTTTCAGGGGCAATAATCAGTCCTATCAGCTAAGGTCTCCGTTACCTGCCCAAACACTTTATGAAGAGTCTCTACCGAGGGAGCAGCCAACAAGATATCATCCATATAATGGACAATCCGTACTTTTGGAAATTTTTTCCTGACAGGGGTTAATGCAGCCCCTACGAACAATTGACAAATTGTTGGGCTATTAGCCATCCCTTGGGGGAGAACTTTCCACTGATAGCGAGCATCTGGGGTTTCATGATTAACAGAGGGCAAAGTAAAGGCAAAGCGCTCCCTATCCTTTTCATAAAGAGGTATGGAAAAAAAGCAATCCTTAATATCTAAAGCTAAAATAGGCCACTCTCGAGGTAATGCAGAGAGCCATGGAAGTCCCCTTTGGATGGGTCCCATAATTTGCATCTGGGCATTTACTGCTCTAAGGTCATGTAATAATCTCCATTTTCCGGAGGCCTTTCTAATCACAAAAATTGGGGTATTCCAAGATGACACTGAAAGCTCAACATGCCCCAGCTGCAGCTGTAACTGGACAAGAGTTTGAGCCGCTTCCAATTTTTCTCGAGAGAGGGGCCACTGAGGAACCCACACTGCCTTTTGTGTTAACCAAGGTATGGGTACCGCACCTTCAGTGGAAGCTTTGTTTTCAGAGGCCCCTAAGAAAAACCCAAACCCTTCCTGTCCTGTTTAGGAAGTGGCTCTATCGGCTCCTTGCGTCCTTGGAGATGCCGACCAAGCCCCAAGGCTGGCACAAATCCTTGCTGTTTCATCATATTCTGACTGGCCTCAGAATAATCATTGGTTAAAGTTAGCTTTAGCTGTTGCTGCACATCTCTTCCCCAAAGATTGACAGGGACGTCTACCACAAATGGCTGCATTTTTCCAACTTGGCCTTCGTCTGTTCTCCAAGTCAATTCTTTTGCACTTAACTGTGGGGCATCGGCATAGCCCAGCCCTTGTAAGGTCTGGGAGGATTTCTGAGTTGGCCATTGCTTTGGCCACTCCCCTCTTTGGATGATGCTTCGATCTGCCCCTGTATCCACCAGTCCCTCAAATCTTCTCCCTTCCACTTGGAGAGTTAGCATGGGTCTTTGGTCTAAAGTTATGGACAGGCATGTAAGGTCGACTCCAGTGGAGCCTAGCCCTTTATCTCCTGTCTCTATCTCCTTAGCAGGGAAGTTGCCATGAAGAGAAGGCAAAAGCAGGAGCTGTGCGATTCTATCCCCGGGAGAAATGGACACCACTCCATGGGGGACATGGCAGAGGACCTTGATAGTCCCCATATAGTCAGGGTCAATCACTCCCGGGAAAATTATTAATCCTCTCATTGTGGAGGAGGAGCGTCCTAAAACTATTCCTACAGTGCCTTCATCTAGGGGTCCTGTCATGTCTGTCTCCACAATCTGGACACCCATCTGCTGTGTTAATACCCTTCCGGAGGTGGCACAGAGGTCCAACCCTGTGGAGCCTGAGGTTGCTCTCTTTGGCTGGGGGGTTGTTGCGGGTGCTGTCCGGGAGCCAGAGTCTGAAATGTCCCGTAAATTTTCGGGCCCTGGGGACGAGGGCCCTCCTTCCTGTTTTTTGGCTCTGGTTCCGAATCAGCGTTTGGAGTAATTTGGGGGATAAAATGTCCATTGATGTCTCTAACTGACCTGCACTCGTTGACCCAATGCTTTCCCTTTTTACAACGAGGACACACTCCTGGAGTCCTTGGCGGCCTGGTTATGTTTTGCGCAGGACCACCATTTTGTGGGCACTGTTGTCTAAAATGTCCCAACTGACCACACCGGAAACACCCTTTTCCTTTACTATCTTTTGCTGCCCCGGCAGCCGACAAGACAGCAGCCGCCAGCCCCGCATTGGTCAGGGGGCCACCTACTTCTCTGCAGGCTTTTAACCAAGCTTCTAGGCTTTGAGTTCTTACTGGGGTAATTGTCCTCTGACATTCCTTGGTGCTTTGTTCAAAAATGATTTGCTGTACAAATGGCATGGCTGTTTCCAGATTTCCTAACACCCGCTCGGCTGTCTCTAGCATACGGGCAACAAAATCAGAAAATGGCTCATTAGGGGCCTGCATGATTTTTGTTAGATTGCCAGCCATCTCTCCCTTGTTTGGGAGGGCCTGCCAGGATTTGTAAAAGATCTCGTTTACCTGGCGGTATACTTCAAAGGGATATCCTGTCTTATCTACCGTGTAGGGTCCCTGCCCGAGAAGCATATCTACGATCCAGTCCGGGTGCCCTTCACGGACATTTTGTCTGTATTGGGCTTGAGCCTTGTCTTGAACAATAGGCCGGAAATCAAGGAACTGCCCATGATTGAGACAGGTACGGGCTACCTCAAACCAGTCCGTGGGCGTCATAGCATTGGCGGTCAGTCTTCGGAGCAGGGCAGTGGTATAATTAGCCGTCACTCCATAAGTCCGGACTGCCTCAACTAAATCCTTAAGCTGGAAGTAGGAAACTGGCTCAAAATTTCTTTCATTAGTAATTGGATTTTCAAAAACTGGAAAAGCGGCCGCCAGCCGCGACCAGGTGCTTCCTTTTATAAAGTGACTCCGCCCCGCCGGCGGGCAGGGCGGGGGGGCCGACAGGTGAGGGCCAGCTCCGTTTCCTCTTCCTGGCTGCTGCGGTACTCCCACCCCTAGGGGGCACCACCCCCCATATCTGTCTGCCTCATACTCAGCCCCAGCGTCTTCTAAGTCTTCACTATCAGCTGGATCAAGCTGCTCTCCCTCCTCCTCTAACATTTCTTCCTCTGAGTCACTCACAAGATCACTGCATTCTTGGTCCTGCCCTTCCACATGTAGGGCTGAGAACCGATTTGCTTTTAAAGAAGGGCATAGGGGTCTCCTTGAGACCCCCTCCTCCCTAAGACCCTTCTCCTTTTGTGAGGGCTGCAGTCCCTCCTGCTTTAATTCTTTAGGATCCTTTTGTCTTTTTTCCCTTTTTCTTTTAGGCCTATTTTCCTCCCCATTACTGGATGCTGACTCTGATAGACTATCCTGATGCCGTGTTAGTACTTTGCATCCTTCCTGGATTAAATCAAACCCTCCCTCCTCGAGGCAAGTGTGCAACATCAAAAAGACAAGCCACAAAGGAAGAAGCAATGCAAGCAACCAATAAATATCTAAATCTACAGTGAACAGCATACCGGGGAATATTTAATGACGTCCCCTCTCCGCATGTTGAGTTCTGGCTCCTGCTCGGCCTCTCGCGCAGGTCCCGGGTTTCGGCACCACTTGCGGCGAACGCCTTCTCAGCCAGCAAGAAAAAACGACCACCACACCAGGAGTCTTCTCAGATCACGCTTTATTGGAGAGCCTTTTAGTTGATGGGAGAGCTTGAGCGCGAGAGAGCGTGCACCCAAAACATGGCCGCTTATATAGGGAATAGGAACACGGGTCTTTCTATCATTGGTCATCTGCCTTTCACCTTCACCAGGTGCCACGGGATTGGCTGGGGACTCTACGTGGCTCACGCATGTGCAAAGCCCAGGACCCACCGTCCCGCCAAGCACTGCCTGAAATGGAATGGTTACCTCAAAGCTGCAAGGGAGTGGGCGCCATCTTGTAATGGCGTTTACCCTGGCTCCCTACAGTGCCCTCTCTTATTTGTCAGTGGATAGCAGATATAGCATGGGGAAAATAAAAATTGCTCCCGGATGCAAAAATCAATTAGAAAAGTTGAGTTAAAAAATTTCACTATCATGCTAGTTTAGCTTCTAATAAAGTTGTGCTCTTCCTTTTACTAGTTTACTGTGGTAAAGCTAACAATATGGCATCTGCTTGCTTTAACATGGTTCTATCTGTCCCAATTGGAATGTCTAATTCCAAGAAAGTATGAGTTAGATTCTCAAACGAGAGTAAGACTGTGAACAGAGGTGGACAGTATATTCCATACTGCATTAGGAAATACAAAATGCATTCACAAAGGCCTTGCTTGATTCAGGGGGACACATTGCAATTGGGAATCCCCAGGACAAGAAATCTTTACAATGCTGATGCAATTTTATTTTTCCATTTTCTGAATTTAACTTTCAGTACTGAAAAGTGGATTGCACATGTTCCAGTAATGAAACTAGGTTTTAAGAATAAGGTCTGAGGATGACTTACACAGTCAAGTCAGATATGGCAATGGAAATTGCTACTCAAGAGTCCAGTCATCTCAAGAAACTTCTGAAACTAATATTAAAAATGAATACTTTTTTTCTAAATTAAAAGCAGAAGAAATGAGGCTGTAATTTGTCATTTCCACCTTGAGTATGGAATTTCAAATGGGACATATGGACTTTTTTCTTGTCTGTATTTTAAGGTAAACATGGTTCTTTTTTTCTTTTTTCTTTTCTACAAACTATCTCCCCCCACCCTGCCCTACCCCCACCCTTACACCCATTATCCAGTATACTGAATGGGAATTGTAACTCTTTCAGAAGACAGCTAATTGATTTACAGTACTCTTAAAACAACCCTGAAAACTGATAATCTCATTCATTTACTGTAACTTCAGTGCTGTTGTTGACAGAAAAGAAAAAGTTACCTTAAGGCTTAAGGGAAAGTAACTTATTAAATTGTTAATGCAGCATTTTTTACTCTCCCATCCATTGGAAACTATCAAAATGTATTCTAAATCAACAATACAAACTTTCTAACGTTAGCAAAGATTTCTACTCTCCTGGCATAAAGTTAGAATAATATTCATAAACAGAATATCTAGGGGAGCCTGAGAAACCATGATCCACATCACACAAAGATCCTATGCATTTCATGATCAAAAAGTGCTTTATCTTTGAGAAATATGTCAGGGATAAAATGGAAATATACAATGCAAAAATCACTTGACACTTTTTCACAATTGTGGATAAGGAGCAAAAAAGTCTGCTCTCTGAACAGGCCTTACTTATGCACAAGACTTTTAAAGTGTCCTAAATTAATATTGATTTAAAGAATTCATAATAGTGGGGATTTCACTCCACTATATTTTTAAAAAAACCTGAGATTGGACATCAAAGCTGTCAACTTTGTTATTCATCAGAGAAATTCTGATACTTAGAAAACTCAATTGAATTAGCTCCAGGATCAAAACATTAACTTTCCCCAATCAAAAAGGATACAATCAAAAACATACCTAGAGTGTTATAGAACAACTCTCAGGAAACAAGTCATTTTCATATAAGCAAAAAGTCACTTCTTTCCTCTCCCTTCTCACTGATCAAGGCCACACGATTTTCAAATGAATATCTACTGAGAGATCAGTTGTGCATTGGAAAAATTACATAATTGGGTTAAAAATGAAAACAAAATTTACAGTGAAGAATACTTATGTGCATGGTTTACACACTCCAGCTTCTTAATTTTATCCACCTCAAGAGCAAGGTAGATGCACAGTCACCTTGTGTAGATTACATTCTACACCCCTGTAAAGCCAGTCAAGGTCATATTTAAGCATCTTCATCAACAACAGTGCCTGAAGTGTGCAGCCATTTACAGACCACTCAATATGAGGGCATTATTGTAACCAGCCTCTTTTGCCCACAACCCTGCATTTTCAGATAAGACAAGATAATTGTTTTGTTTTGAGAAAACCTAAGCTTGAAACTCTTCAAAGACCTGCAATTTACTGCAACGTGACCCAGAGGTAACAAAGGAAGCAGGAGGTTAATGGCTGCCTGCACCAAAAGTCTCTCAATCATTCTGCAGTAAATAATTATGGAAAGTGACATTACAAGTAGCCATGTGTGTACCACAGCTACAGCCAGTTGTACCACCTATATGCCTCAAACAGTTCCATAGGGTATTTGGGGGTTTTGGGTTTACTTTTCAGATTGATTTTTGGTGCTATACAGACTGACATTTTGTTTGGTGCAGCATATGCACTGAAAGATCTGCTCACCAGATTTGCCATTTCACTTGCTGAAATGATGAGAAGGGACAATAGAAACCTAGAGTTACATCTCTTCACAGAGACCGACTCTTTTGACTGTTTGAAAAAAAAAGGCTTATCTCTGTAGCTAGTTTGAAATAAAACTCAATTTTTTGAAAAGGAGTTTTAGTTCCCTATTTCTAAGGAATGTAACTATTTTCATTAGCTGGGATGTTTGCCAAATTTTAAAAACAACTTCTAAAGGGTTTGTAGTAAGCAGCTAAAAACAAAACAAAAAAGTTAGTTGCTTCCCAGAGTTTGTATAATGCCATTATCTAACTGGAACAAAGACTATTTCCTTTAATAAGCTAGTATTAATGAATGAATCTCCATGCTCTGCAGATTTCTATTGTCCCTAGTCACAGGAATGAGGATCAGTGAAATGCTACAATTAATCCACATCCTTCTGCAATCTTCCTACAGTGGAAGAGAGGCGAGGAAACACCCTTGCAGGAAAAATAAACCTCAGAGGTTGGTTTAAGACTAAAAAACCCACCACTAGGACATTCACCACTTAATCTTACACAGGCAGGTCAAAATTTTAATATAAATTACTTTTGCCAACACATAGCTTACGCATTCTTTGCTCCTTTTTTTGGAGGATTCTCAAATTGATATCTAAAGACTTACATATGATATATAACTGTTATATGGTCTTATGACTAAGAAAATTTCTCTGGTAACCAAAGCTGATGCCATATATGGTAGTGTTCTTGGCATATACTCTATACGCCTCAGACCACTTCTACATTCTTTCTATTCAGCTAATTATAGCTTAGTAGCCACTGGTAAAGGATTGTGAAGACCCTGTCATTTCTACAGAATAGAAAGGCAAGGCTAGTTACTGCAATTCAGCCAAATAAAAAGAAAAGAAAAAAGATTAATAAACCACTCCCTTGAAAAGGAGAGGTACTGCACCTTTGCAAAATTGAACTGGCTCACTGCAGCTGAGCAACAGAATCACCACTGAAGCAAGAAAATAAGTTGGTCTATACAGGAATTGTACATGATTTGAAAATGCAAAAGTTATAGCGATCAACTAATAGCTGCAACCTTAATTTCCATTGCTGCCTCAGAGTTGAAACTTAAACAGTTTCTGCAAGCCTAATGCTAGCTTCTCATCTCCTTTACTAAAACTAGGAATTTGTTCTTCGCAGCAAAGAAACAAAACACTCAAAACACATAGGTAAATACAGCAAGACATTATTGAAAACAGCTGCCTTGTGGTACAAAATACAGTACAAGTATACGGATGTCATTAAAACATCAAAAATACTATTGCTCCCATACAATTTAGTAAACATTCTTGGCAAAGGAGAAAATTTGAAAAGAAAAGCTATAAAAATGTTTAAAATAAGATAATAAAAAGGATATGCAATAAATTAAAAAGGCAGCTCAAATAAAGGGCAGGCATGCAGTTAAAAAATACTAAGATTGTGGAGATGGGGTTACTTGCCTCCTGGTTGAGAAGGTGTCACACAAAGAATACCTGAAAACTTTGGAAAGAACCTTAGCTCCCATTCAATTCAAAGTTTCCTAGGCCTGTGACATTTCTAGAAATACCTTTTGATGGGGTGGGATTAACTTGATTAATAAAAATCATTTCTACTGAAAATCCACTTAAAATATAGAAGAGGTGATCCATGAAAACCCCAACTTTTATTCTTGAAAGACAGCTGGATAAACTGGCCAATGCCAGTATGTTGCAATTTCAAGATGGTATAAAAATGTTTCCAGGATATAGTCAGCATATTCACGTTCACATCAATTCCATTCACAGATGGATTTCAGCTTCCACCGGGTGCACTGCTTTAATCATTCATCCATCATTTGCCAACTTTGATTGTGAGGTACTAATAAGATGGATCAATTTCTTAAAAATTTGTTTTAAAGAATAAATGATGCTGGAATTCTGAACCTGAGGATCTTTAGTATTTGAACAAATCCACAGATTAAACTGAAGGTGAATTAAGACTTCAGTTTTAGTTATTTCCAACTTCTCTGTGAGGATGCATATTCCATTAAAGCTCAGGCTTGTAGCCATACTGTCCCTTTTGCAGAAAATCATCAAGTTTTACAGTTAAAAATGCAGCCAATCAGTGGCTGTAACAGCCAAATTAGCCATAATTCACTTGCTCATATGCTAGAGCCATGGGATCTGGCTCTCATTCACACCAATGCCACTTCTTGGTAATGACCTCCACCTTTAGAGATCAAGGGAAGAACTTTAGTGAGCAGCAACCCATCGACTCAACGAGTTTGCCTTGTGCTTTATGCCTGACGTATTGTGCCTACCTCAGCAACCCCCAATGTAAAACTGCTTTTATTTTTTGAAAAAAAAATTCCTTTTGCCCAACTTTTAAACTATTTTAGTAATGAATTCTCTAGTTCAAGCATTGGCTTTTGAATTTTTGCATCCCGGAAAACAATTCTGCAAAGAAAAGACATGGGGCCAGGTTCCATGCAAAATCATTAAAAAAAAATCCAATTTGTTTTGATTCACTGATGGCTTCTTGAATTCTTTTTTGCCTTGTCCATGATTGTGTAAAGTTGCATTCCTTTTCATAAACCTGGACTCTCAGGACTGGGTAACTGCCAAGGTCTCTCTGTCTCAAGAATTTCAGTGAAGATCTTGATCCAAAAGGCTGATTAGAATAAAGGTGAAGGATAGACACTGCAACGGCGGCTCGGCCTGGAGAGATACTTTAGATTTACCCAGGTACAACACAAATTCAACTGTTATACACAGATGGATCTGGGTAAATCAGATGTGTTTAGGGGCACAGACTCGAAATCTATCCCCTTCAGGATTATCTAGATGAGCTTAGGAACCTCGGGTGGGAAATAGAAGCTGAGACATTTGCAGGTGAGGAGATGGTGTTGTTCTCTGCAGGTTGCTGTCAATTTCTGGAACTTTACTGCTTTACTCACTGTTCAAGACTGTTGTCTTATGGTTATTTCTCTTAACTATATTATTTTTTTTAATTTTGTTGGTTTTTTTTTCTCCCTTGGTGGCCTCCCGGGCTCCTTCTCCACTAGCTCACAGGGGAATGAGCAAGAATGGGAACTAGCCAGGGGGATGGGGGGTGGGGGCGCGGGTAACAGGGTGGGGGAGGCCAGGGGGGAAAGCTGCCATTTCAATCCTCATCCACCTCCTCGCCTTAGGACTCCTCACCCCCCCGCCCCCAGCATGACGCTTGTAAAGCTTATCCCTCTGCCGCTCCTGGATTTCTTTCATCTCATCCGCATACCGGCAGAAGGCGCCACCAAACTTGCCCCAGGCCTTGAAGGGCACGGTGATGGCATTGCGGTAGGACGGCTTCACCTCACTCACACAGTAGAAAAACTCCGTACTTGTTGCAGCCCACATTGAAGAAGAAACGTTTGGAGTCCACTGTAATAGAGGTGCCCTCCGGGAGTTCCCCGGCCAGCTCGTGGTCTTCGCCTCCGTAGTCATCGAGGAGCTTGGCGAGCGTGTCGGAATTCGATGAGACCTTGCGCAGGCAGCACGATGGTCTGGCCGCTCTGGAGGCCGCCAGGCCCTGGGCCTGCGCCAAAGCCGCCGCCGCGGTTGACGGTCTGGCGGATGTGCAGGAAGGGGCCGCGCTGGTTCTCCTTGAGATCCAGGTAGTACTTGCAGTACTCACGCACCAGGAACTCGCTCTTGAGGTGCGCCGGCCTGCCGCCCTCCTCAGCGCCCGCTGCCAGCTGCTCGGGGCTGCTGGGGCCCAGCTGTGCATAGTGATCGATGAAGTGGCCCAGCGAGTCACGGAAATTGGCCGCCACCACAATGGACAGCGTGAGGCGGCTCTTGGAGCTGCCCGTGCCCACCTCTGCGATCTTCAGGAAACCGCCCTTGGCGTTCTGCTTCACATCCAGGTAGAAGCGCTTGTTCTGGATGTCCAGCCGCTTCGAGGCCAGCTCCTGCTTCTCCTGCTGGCCGCCACCGCGGGGTGTGGGCTGGAAGCCTCCCTTCCCGCCACGGCCGCCGCCACCGCCACCGCTGCCGCCACCACCGCCCGCCGTGCTAGCTGCCGCTGTTGCTGTCCACCATCTTCTTGGCTACTGCCTTGCCCCGCCCACTGTGCTCGCGCCCCCACCCTCCGCCCTGCGCTCGCGCTCCCGGGCCCCCCAGCCTTGCCTGCTGGCTCCTCACGCGCTCCTGCTGCTCATCGCAGGCCGCCGCCGCCATCCCCCATCCCCCAAGGAGAATTCTTGTGTGCTGGGCCAGTGGCTGTTACTGAGCTGGGGTACTGTACCCAAGTGGGCTTCCAGGTGCTCGCCAATGGTGACAAGGAGACTGTGGCCTGTCATCATAGGGCACCACCACCATTGGGTGACCACCTTCCAGGCTGCCTTTGCTGACCGTGATGACCGAAAGGCTGCCATACTTGCTGCCAGTGGTGAATAAGCCCATTTTATAGAGAGGAATTACTATTCTTAAGTGCGAAGACTGGCATTGGTTGAAGGTCACACGGCTGGAATGTATGGATTTGTACTCTGCTCATGCGACTTTAAATTGAGTCTCAGAACTGAGCACCATCCACTGCAGGGCTGGTTGGAGCAACAGCTGGTGGGGTTCCTCCCTCAGGATCTCTGACTCAGTGTGTGTCTGTAAAACCCACTCTTACCTTTCACCTTCTACCTTGGGTAGCCTACATCAGGGTCTTTGGTTGAGTGCCAGGCTGTGCCTGCTGCCTGCTGCCTGCTTGCAGGTTGGCCTGCTCTGCAGCCAGCAAAAGCTGAAAGTGTTTCATGTACCATGCACACCAGAGACTCTAATGCATCTATGCCAACATCCTGAGGGCCACTGCCCAGCAGAGAGCACAGCTGAGCCTTAGAGACTTAGAAAACCTCTTTTGGAATGCTGGCTCTGTTCCCTCTTCCTTTTTGTCACACTGTCAAAAAACCTATATGTGCTAGACCAAGGAGTGGGTGGCTAGGCCAGTCCCTAATGGGACTTTGTTGCTGTACATGAGCACTTCTATCTGCCACATCCTGGGATCGCAACCCACTGGTATAAGTGCTAGATAATCAGGCCACCACTTCACACTTCAGGATAAAAGAAGCTCACCTGAGGTCTTGGTGCAAAGTCTACATGTTCAGGGCTTGTGTTACTAGCCACGTCCTCACTAGGGGATCAATAGTGTACTCTCTGGGGCTTCTTCCTCTCTGGGAATGACCAGGCCTTGCTTTATTCACAGAAGTGGCATCTTAGGCAGATCCAGGAGATGCGCAGCATGGATGTGTGCCTGACTTTCATGTAGAGACTTAGATGACTGAGCCAGCCATGGATGGACAGGGAAATGCTTCTGCATCCAAGTTGCCTTGATGAATTCTTACTTAGAAGATGACCTGGCTCTAAGCAGATCTCAAGGGGAAAACAAGAGTAGATGGGCTGGGCCACATCTATAATTCTAGTACTTAGGTGGAAGAGACAGGTAGAGAGCAGCTGGAGGCCAGGGTTTAACTTCATAGTGAGATTGTCTCAAAAGAAAGCCAAAGACTGAGGAGGTAGACCAGTGGTTAAAGCAGTTTTCTACTGTGTGAAAGTGTCTGAGTTCAATTCCCAGCATTCTGAGGACAGCATAGACACAAGCTCTGTTTCCTGACCTCCTTTCAGAGGTAAAGGACCTAGCCACTTGATCAAGGTGCTTTACAATGAGAAAGACACCAATAGTACCTCAGTCTTGCACTGCCATTGAGCCTTCTTAATCTGTCTGTCCACTGATATGGACCAAGTCATGACTTCTGTTTCCCCACCACTATGCCAGGGGACCCTTCCCTGTCTGTTCCTTCTCAGAAGGAACACAAGCCATGCTTCTCAGGTAGAACCAGAGTATTTTTGGCAGTTCCTTGGACCTGTTAGTCAGGCCGTGGACCTCAAGGAATCTGCTGTTCAAATGTGTGCCGAGGACCAGCTCTGTCGGGACGACGGAGGACACCTAGTGGAGGAACTGCCTCCGTCGATGTGGATGTGTAGGGACTGACAAAGCCACAGCTGAGGACAGAGATGGGGCCAGGGTCGCAAGGCTCCTTCCCCATTTGCACTTATCTCTGGATTACACCCAGCCATGTCCTCTGCTGCTCTGATACTGGAGATCGCTAGCAATAGGGGATCACACTGTGCATCTGTGGATTCTGATCTATGCCAAAGCATAGCCATTGGGAGTTGGTAAGGATTGCTGAAGAATGTACTCTGGAGTTGGGGGGGGGGGCTTTCATGATGTGATGTGTGTTGGCACAGGCGAGGGCAGTTCATAGGGAGTGCTGCCAAATCCCTCTTGAGGACTTCCTGCTTACCTGTGATCCTGCCCATGGTTACAGCTGGACTTGAGGTGGTTAGGTTGTGAGCTGACAGATCAGAGACCTTCTCTAAACAGAGCCCTGAGTTATCTGGAGGGACGACTTGGCCCTGTCTGATGGCCTGGTAGCTGCTACCCAGCTCTGGCTCTTTTGGCTTAGTGGGTGTGGAGGCCATGGTGCAGGTGAGGAAGGTCCTTTCCTTCTGGCAGCCCAAGGAGGAGATGTGGTTTGTCCCTACCTCTGGGCATTGCATTTTTGTCTTATAAGCTTAAATGTCTCTGGTCCTGGAGGAGCTCAGAGTCCAGAAGCAGAGAAATGACAAAGTAAGTCCTGACAAACTTGCTTGTCACTAGTGGCAAAAGGTAGCCCAAGGTGTAGGCTGTCAGGCATTCTGGACCTCAGACATGCAATTATTCTAGTCCAATGCCATCAAGACCTGCCCTGCAGGCAGAACACTTATGTCATGGGAAGATATGGTGTAGTAAACGCCAGGTGGGTTTGCCATGGAAATGCTCTCCAGGGTCAGACTCTTGAGTGGGGGTGGGCAACTTCACCTACCCCTACCAAGTGCTGAAGGGCATTCTTTCCACTAGGAAATAGCATTTTGTCATTAGTGGGAAGGGAGTTTGGAGGACAGATTGCATAAGCAGGGTACAAGCAAGATAGCTGGTAGCGAGTGGTGAAAGCTGCACTGCAGAATGAGGAACAGGAGGCTGTAAACAGTTTACAAGGAGCCTTGAGTAGGTTGAGGTTTAAGTGAGCTCAGTGGGCGAGACCAAAGGCAGAGAGATTAGTGTTCAAGGCTAAGACTGAAAGGGGTTTTGAGAATCGTGAGGGCCCTGAGGTTGAGGTAGCAGAGGTAGGATTGGGCTTGGCTGTATGGGGTTGTGGATGCAGGAGCATGAGGGTTGGGACATGAGGGAGTGGTGGCATTCTGGCCTGTGCACATGGCATGAGTGAAGAGGGAAGGTACAGGGAAAGGACGTCTGAGGGCTCACTGGAGTCTGGGGCTAGGCCCTTGTATTGGGCCACTGAACCAGATGTGCTCGTAGTCTCTGAGTGATGCCTACACCCTTGGGAAGCAGACACACAGAAGATGAGCCTTTTCCAGGTTGCACCTACATACATTCAGGCATTTGATCTGTGTAGAGATCTGTGGTCCCATTGTGTGTGGTCAGGTTGAATTGGCCCAGGTCACTAGACAGGAATATAGACATCCTTTGCCCATAGGTCAGCTCTGAGGACCAGCAGAGTGGCAGAAGCACAACTGGAAGCTTGGTCCATGGAAAATCTGCACTATCCTTATCCTCCTTTTCCAAAGCCTGAGGTATCAGACACAGCAGGACAAGGCACTGCTGTCAAGGTACATAGGATATGATCTCTCAGTGGTAGCTTTTGAGAGTGTGAAATTGAGTTAAGCTGGGCAGTAATCTTTATCGACAAGAATCAAGGTTTCATTTTAGACACAATATAGGAGGCATTAGCTGGTGAGTTACTGCTCCCATCGCTCAGCTCCATGGAAGTTTGTACTGGCCAGCCCAGTATTGTGAGTCCCATACAGGCCCATCATCCTTCCCCCTCTGGGACAGGTGGGAGGCCTCATAGGGACAGACAGCAAAAGACAGGGTCCTTGCTGTCTCAGAGCCTTCACTTGGATTAGCTTGTCACTTGACACTGGGAGGCACTGGCCTCACTGTCATCTCTCATCCCACATGCCCACAAGCATGCCATGCCAACCTACCATCAACAATACAAGTCTATGGGCTCTGTTGTTGTCAGGGAAGGTGCCAGGCCCATCTGCATCCATGGGGACACAAACAGCCCCAACAGCAGCCACCCCATTCCCCTCCCTCCCACCCTCATTCTCCTTACTGCCCACATGCCGCCCGGTCTTTTCAGACTTGTGCACAGGAGATGACCCTCAGCTGGCAAACATCTGCTGACCCTCCACCTGCCTCAGTGTGACCACTAGGCACCTGCGTTGGTCACTCACTTGGGTGAGTGTGTGTGCACACTTGTTCCCACACAACACCCTAACACTGGGTCGGGCTTAGACACAGTCACACAGAGCTTTCTCTGCAATTACCACAATGCCCTAGGCTCCTTCCTTCCCCAGACATCCTTGAAAATGAGATCACTGAAAAGGGCCCTGTGCCAATGTAATCCTGGCCCTGTCTCCATGCCCACTATCCAACACTCCCCCAGTTTAGACACTCATCACAGGAGAAAGAAGCTTGATGCCCACATGTGAAATGAGGTATCACAAGAGCTGCCTCTACCCATCTGCATTTCACTTGGCATGCTTTGGCTGAATTCTGACATTTCCCCTCCTAGCCAGTCCCAGGCCCAATACTGCCTCTCAGCTCTGTTGCCAGGGGCCGAACACCTTCCTCACCTTTTGTAGGCTTTCACACGTGTGTGTGTGTGTGTGTGTGTGTGTGTGTGTGTGTGTGTGTGTGTGTTTATCCCATGATCCTCCTCAGTTCCCCTTTCTAAAAGTGGTAAAGTTTTTCTGAGCTCCTGCCAGCAAGCCTCCAGGGAAATGGGTCTTACTTTGCCAAGAGATTCTGCCCATACCTGGAGAGAAAATGGGATGATGGTTCTCATGATTATGGAGGACATGTACGCCATATGGACAGTAACAAAGGGTACTTGTTGCAGATGCCCAGGGGGTATCCACAACCCTTTTGGCCCCATGGAGGCACGGTGCTCCAGCAAACAGGCCCTGTGAGTGACCAGGTGATCCTTGTCCTGCAAGGCTCTCACTGATTTGGTCAGCTGGAACACATCCAGGTCTCACCCAAGTGGACATGTAGGTCTTTGCAGAACCAGCTTTCACTCCTCTTCACTCCTTCACTGGCCTCTCTGTCATCTCTCCTCTTACAAGCCCCCAGGTGCACCCACTCACTCAACTTCCAGCCATCAACCCTGCAAGTCTGTGGGACTTGAAGCTGCCTGGGAAGGTGCCAGGCCCACAAACTACCATGTAACCACAAGTAGCCTCAATAGTTACCACACAGCATTTTCCATCCCCTCCCAACCAATGCTTCTTTCTGGCCTTATGCCACTCCCTGTCTTTTCAGACCTAGCAGTTATATAAACACGCAAGGAAGGGCTGGCTGCATCTTCCTGTATGAGGCTCTCCCATGGAGTTCGTAGTCTCTGTCCTCCCATATCAGTGGAAACATCTGGAGGTGAGGCTGCAGGTGAAGGCGACTGGCTTGGTGCTGTTCCTTCCAAAGAAGTGATAGCCAGCCTTAGGTACACACACACACACACACACACACACACACACACACACAGGTGAAAGCCATTCAAGGGCAGAATACTGTCTGTTGTGTATGGCAGAGACACCAGAAGGAGAATGTGTGTGTGTGGAGGGAGGCAGCATCGTGGAAGGCCTGATGTGGATCCTTTGGGGACTGATCTCCTGAGCTCTGCCGGCACTGCTGTTAGCACTGGCTTGCACCATCTTCCAGCTCCACTGACACCAGAGCAACAGCAATCACCACAAATGCACTGATCACAAGCTTCTGCATGCAGGGAATCTTGCCTAAGGGCTCTTCAGACAGCTCCAGAACTAAGCCCCACCTTGCACCAGCCCCTGCCACACACCTGACTGCCCTCTTACTCATTAATTCTCTGCCTTCTTTCCCATATGACCTACTGTTTCCTTTCTTTCTACTGTTCTTACTGTTAATTTCAAGAAAAAACTGGTACACAATGACTTCTCTCTGGTGGAAAAAAGTTCCAATCCGTGGCCCCAAATCATGTTTGAGTTGGTGCAGCCCCTGGCACTGTCTACTAGGAAACACAATCCTTGAACAGTTACCCTTCAGAGGACGTCCCCACTCTTTGCCTCCTTGTTTTTGGCAGTCAAGAAGCTATCCACCTTCCTTATTCTGGATTCCTTACCTTTTTGCTGGTAGCCTGTTATCTGCCCATAATTGTAGGAGTAATACCTCTGATTTAGGTCACAGGCCTCTGTGTCCCAACAGTAAATGGAACTCAGAACCGAATTCACAGGGCATCTTCCTAAGGTGGCAGGGAATTTTGGAGGACAGGAGTGCAAAGGAAAACACGGAGGGAAGTGCCTACTCCAGTTGTTGCCCAGTCCAATGCAAGGAGAACTACTCTGGAGGGTACATGTTGGGGAGACATCCTGGGGCCCAAAGTTCACATAAAGGTCTATCAGCAGTTCTGTCACACAGGGATTTATGACGGGGAAAGAGGAAGGGAGAGCCTGTTTGTCTAAAGATATGGCCAGCCCATGTCTTATTTTCTGCTGATGACCTCACATGAACAGTTGGAACTAACACACACACAAGCCCCTACAAAACAACTAGCATGTGTGCAAACCAATGCACACAGTCTTCAGATAGCATTTCTGGCCAGCATCCTGGCAGGTAGGTTGGAAGAAGCTGCTGGCTAGCATTGAAGAGAATGTAGAATGTTGTAGACGGACCACTGGGAGAACTCTCCCTAGATGAATCTGTGCTAGTTTGGAGAACCCATCCAAGCTCTGAAGAAATAGGTCACTTGAATTAATAACAGCGCCAATGCTGGGGTTTCCTGCCACAGGGACTTTTGCACAATTCATCAGGATATTTTGGCAAGACTACTTACTCCTAACAGCACTGGGAAGTCCAAGGGGTTAGAAGGCTCTAGAATGTCCTTGCAGGCAGCACCAATGGATATTTCCAGTCCATGGCTAGCAGGAAATAGTGTGTGAGGGAGGGGAACATTAGATTTTGGAAGGGAGGTGAGGGGGAAGCGGTTGGACAGTCCCAATCTCTGTCAGAGAGACTGCAAGAACCCTAGCAAAACCTTCCTTTTACTCAACAAAACAGGTATGGATATTTCATTGTGGAAAGCACTGCATCTGGCTTAGACATTCACGTGTGAGCAGAAACAGAGCAAGGAACCTCTGGCACCACCAGACATAAACCTCTTGACCTCCCTGACTGAACCTGACTAACCTGACTGGTTCTCCTGTGGCATGAATTCTGCCAGCCATTGTTTTGCTCACCAATGGATGCCATCCTGCAATGTGCTCCTCATGGGCCTGCTTTCCTAGAGGAAGGTTCATCACATGCCATGTCTACCCTCTGCATTCTCAGTGAAAGACAGGTGGCTTCCTTCAGGGCACTGAAGCAAAGACAAGGTCTTTAATTAGAAAAAAGAAAGAATTTCACAGGAATAAGAACAGGGGGATATTAAGAGTGGCTTTAGTAAGGAGCCATAAATGTCTGTTCCACACCTATATATGCTCCACTCCCATAATGAGTTTTATCACAACATCTAATTCTGTCACATGCAATGTGACAGAGGCGTCCCAGGAAGGAAAGTCCTTCAGAGTATTACCTCCAATTAAACATAAAAAACCCAGAAGAAATGACATGGCTCAAGAGGTAGTCAGTGTCACCCTTCAGGACAAAACCTCCATGACAGTTTCCTGGCCTTGAGTTTAAGCTCTACAACTGGCACTGAAATAATAATAGTAATAATTCTACAGAGATATGACAGATTTGTGGCCATTGGATAAGATGTCCACTCAAATCAGGTGATTGGGATAGTTAATATCTCTGAAAATATTTTTTGGTGGAGTCCTACTTTTCTTATCTTTGTGGCCAGGTGATCCTTGCTCTAAGTTTAGCAGTCCCATTACTATGTTGGTTTCCATTCTGTGGTTGCTGGTGGCAACTTCAGTCTGAAAGAATTACAGCCCTGCATGCCCCTGTGGAAAACATTGGAGACCATACGAAGCCTTTACCAGCTTGTTAGCATCAGACAAAGTTTTGGCACAATCATCATCTCATGCTGAACCAGACAGTCATGACGCAGAGAAGCCATGCTGCTGAAAGGAAAACCTCCCCTTCCTACTGCTTTAACTCATGCCAACGTGCACTTACTTTTCATAATGTCACCCATTCAATACTGCCATACACATGCAATCACACTGTGCATGACTGTGAGGGACAGCACTGCAGGGACTGCTGATTTCACTGTATCTTGTTCCTTCGTTTTTCCTAGTACTACCCCAGCAAGGGGTAGGAAAACAACCACTGGGCCAAAGAGAAGCTGCACTTATAGGCTATTTTTCTAGAGTGGGTGTACCATTTGCACTCTGCTGCCATTGGATGAAATGTCTGAATCTCTCTGATCTTAACTAATATCACTATAACAAACATTGTTAGTGCAAATTTTTGTGAGGTCTGAGGTTACACCTCCAGTGTGCTTCAAATAGGTAATGGCATCCAAAACCCTGCCATGTGTTTGTCATCTATATTTGATGGTGGTCAAAGCTGACCGTACAAGTCTTTTGCTCACATTTCAGTTAGGTTGTATTTCTGTGTTCTGACCATGGAGTTGTGAGCCATGTTCCAGAACATTTTACCGGACTGCGCGAGGTGACAAAATCAGAAAAAGGTGAAGGTTGCTCAGAGTCTAAATTTTTCAAGGACAAAGCTAAGATTCAAACATGGGCAGTGCGTGCTTAGACACCATCGTGAGCAGTTGCTCACCACAATCATCACTGTGGGCACAGATGGACAGCCATTCAGAGGCACAGGTACCTCCTAGCATTATTAATTATGGGTACCTGTGACTGGTCTAGCTGATCTGAGGACAGCTAAGGAATACTTTAACTCACACACTAATGGGCTAATAAAAGTGACAAGGTTTCATTATGCTACAAGGTATTTTATACTCTGGATTCAATACTTTGGACAAGGAGCACTAAATTGTGACTGTATCACTTTTTGGGAGGCAGCAGGGGAAGCAAGTGAACAATCTCTGAAATGTGAAAGGTCATGAGCTACCACCTCCTATCCACATCCTAAGGCCCCTTTGCTAGACAAGAATGCATCTCCTCCCTAAAAGCATCCCCAGAAGAATGGCCCAGTATGGACCTAAGGAGGTTCTGTAAGCATCCAAAGAAAACCAGGTTTCAAGTGACTCAGTGGCAACAATAGATTTGCCAACCAACTGCCACCACTAGGAGGTCAGAGTGAGTTTACTTTGTGGCTTGGGTAGTAGGAATTGGAGGCTGACTTGATGGGTCTTCTGAAGAACCCTGCAGGGTTAAATAAAGTGGCCAAGCAGATTGACACGCCACAGTACCTGTGCCCACATCACTCAGTAGCTTATCACTAGGTGGTTCTACAGACTACCTGACAGTGCACAGAGGAAGGCTGCATAGCCAAGTGCTCAGGATACACTGAACAAAGGTTATTGCTGAGGAACAGAAATGAGCAGAACAGGCTCAGCTCCTCAGTAACCTGGACTCTCCCATTGGGTGAAGCACAAAAACTCTGAAGACATACAGGCCTGTGTTCAAGTCCTATTTCTAACACATTGGAGCAGATTAAGCCAGAGCTCAAGTTCTTCTGGTACAAAGCTGTGATAATATCCTTGTCTGTTAGGGAGAAGTCACATGTTGCTTGTTATACTCCAAGCTCAGTGGTAAAGGAAGCACATGTCCACAGACACAGATAGCTCTCATTCACTCATTGCCAATCTGGACACAGGTGACAATGCTGAACCCCAGAAAACAGACTGGTCATAAGAGGCCCTAATCCCTTCACCAACTTGGCAAAGTGAGACCTGTATTTCCAGCAAAGCAGAGGAACCACAAATTGCAGAGTCTCTGGAATTCCAGCACAAACTTCTTAATCCTGGTTCTTCACAATCTCTATAAGCGTAGTGCCCATCCCTCATGGTCACTATGTTGACTGAGTGTGGCTGAAGGCTCAGCCAATGCCAGAGGTAAAGGCAGCATTCGGGGTATGCACAGGGTGCCTAGTGCCTGGGCCTCCAAACATTAGTGAGAACTAAGAGCAGAAATCCTGTGGTCAGGCCTCCTGAGCCCCATGCAGAACAGCAGCTGAACAACTGCCTTATCTTCAGCCACAGAACCAGGGGGACTGTTATCAGACTCAGCCAAAACACACAGGCTCAGAGTTGCAAAAGAACAAAGTTTCTGAACACTATAATAAAATTCCACTCAGAAGTGAACCGGAGGGAGACACATTCATCTACAAATACTGATAGATGGTAACCTGCCTCTATAAAACCTTAAAAGAATCAAAAGATGGGGAAGATAAGGAGTAACAGCTTTCCCTGATAACCCTATAAGGGAAATGCATGCAAATACATGCTCCTTCTGAATAACTTCCTACTGACACTCTGCAATCACTTTGCTTATCATGGAAAAAGTTACCTTGCTGCCTAGCCAGCCAAAGACCTTCTTATCCATCCACTAAGGCTCAGTCGTAGAGTGCTTAGAGTGCAGAAGGCAC
This sequence comes from Dipodomys merriami, assembly GCF_024711535.1. Classification (NCBI taxonomy): domain Eukaryota; kingdom Metazoa; phylum Chordata; class Mammalia; order Rodentia; family Heteromyidae; genus Dipodomys; species Dipodomys merriami. Next base: position 52,328 of record NW_027202479.1, on the reverse strand, counting down.
TGGGTCCAAGCCCCAGCATTTTTCACACACAGAAACACCACCACTATATTGTGACACATGATCCTGATCAAGGGCTGTCAAAAACCAGATCCACAATCTTACAAACAGCCATAAAGAAAACATTCTGTTTGTTCTGAGATAAGGACATTTAATTGAATATTAATATGGCCCATCCCCTCTCCTGCTATTGAGAATGACTCAGGAAGTTTGCTGTTTCTAGGACACCAGCCCAAGCAGAAGCAGCACAAGCTTCATCAGCAGGTCCAACCTCTAGCTCCACAGAACCAAGAACATTATGCAAGACAGTCAATTCAGTCAACACTACTTCAGGATGTGTTTCATCGGTAACACAGGTCAAGCCATAGAGATCACAATGGCAGAAAACTCAACAACATCCACTTATGGCTGTTGGTAATGCTCTGGTAAAAGAACTGCTCTTACAAAAGACTTAATGGCCTTTGGATGAGGCTCCATCAATGCTTGATACAGGATGCATGGTGTACTTCCCCTCCCTTGTTCACCCACAGCTCAGTGTGTGTAGTGCAGTGACTACACAAAGACAGCTGGGAGCCCAGATTACACAGGCACCATACAAATTCTAAGGAAGAGACCTTTCAAGACCCACACCCACTGCATCTGGGACAGACACCAAGTCACTGAGTCAGCAAGCCCAGCAAGCAGCAGGCATTCAGCAAATTGGGTCACAAAGAAGGAAAATGGTAACATCTGAAAGAGTGTGCCCCAAGACCACTGATATTCTATGGGACCAGAGTACAATGGGCAGTGGGCAACATTTGCCTTCCAAACATCAACTTCCTAAAATCTGCAGGATACTGTCTGCACCCCTCCCCTCTATGTTGAGGGATCACTGTGCTAAGATTGTGCTGCAAATCTTCTTGTAGCCCTGATTAAAACTGAAAAATACTGAAGAGGAAGAAGAGGAACAGCCAGCAGGTGGCATGTGAACTACAGGGGAGCCAAGAAAGAATAGCAGAGGCCTATTTACAATGACATGAACAAACAATGAAATGAGAAGGCAAAATCAACAGCTTATCAGGAGCAGGAGAAAAAGACACCCAATTGGCAGGAGTCAGGCAGCTGGCCCACACTGCCATAGAACCATAATCTGCTCCCACAGGAAAACCCTTTGCAGCTGCCAGCACTGCCTGCCAGCCAGCCTGACACCATACTGTGCATTCTACCCTTCAGCCTCTAATCCATTTCACCCAAATTTCTGCTCAGATGCCCTTATAAGATCCCTAGGGCTGGGTGCTGGTGGCTCACACCTGTAATCCTAGCTACTTAGGAGGGTAAGATCTGAGGATCACAGTTCAAAGCCAGCCTGGGCAGGAAAGTCCGTGAGACACCTATCTCCAATTAGCTACTAGAAAACTAGAAGTGGCACAGTGGCTCAAAAGATAGATCACTCGCCTTGAGCTGAAGATTACAGGGACAGGCATAGGACCAGAGTTCAAGCCCCATGACCTACAATAATAAGTAAATAAATAAATAAGTATATAAATAAATAAATAAGATCCCTAGGAACATAGCTCTTTGGCCTTACCAGGTCTCCTAGCCCCATGAATGGGATACTGACCTGCCACCCAAGACCAGCACAGCCAACCCAGGACACTAAGGCCAAGAGCAATGTAATGAATCCAACTACTAAGAGCAAGGATCCTCATCCTGGATGCCTGGCTAGTTCCACTTCAGTGTCTGACAGCTGCTGGGTACCTCATGCTCATTGGTCACCCTACTTGTCACAGAGTCCATGTGCACCAGGAGCCACACAGAGCAATGAGCCACAGCCATGTGAAGTCAGAACTTAAATGACCAGCACACAGAGTATAAAATAAAACCCACCTTGGAAAAACACACAGAATCAGGCAGGGGAGGTTCTGGGGACCTCATTTTAGACACCAGAGATGCCAGTGAATAGAGCTCATGGTGACTGCTTGCCCACAGAGAGTAAAACATTGGGTATGTCCACAGGACACACTGAGCTCACGTTTCCTCCCAGGGTGGTTGCATCAAATCTGGGTGCCCAGGAGTCCTGAGACAGGGCAGAGAAAAGGAGTGACAGGGACAAGCCTGCTGCTGGAGCCTTCACTCCCCAACTTCTCCCTAAAGAAAAAGCATGAGCTATTGAATCTACACTTGTGACTCCGCAGAGGCTATACAACCATGCATATCATGCAGATCTCTGGTCCACGGGGATCTCTGGTCAGACAGCGATCTGTTACTTGTCACAGCAGTTAGTACAGAAAGTACCTCACTTTAAGCACACACTTTTCCTTTCTCTTGGTAGTGCATTCTGTTTCATACAGTAAAATGAAGAGCAACGCCAGGCTCTCCTACCAAATCACTTCTCATGCCATTCCATCCAACAGTATGTTGAAAGTGAAAAAAGCAATCTTTATCATTTTTTAAAGCAAACTGATGTTATTATGTCCAACATAACCAGCTAATTCTTTTTTTGGGGAGGGGTCCAGTCGTGGGGACTGAACTCTGGGCCTGGGCGCTGTCCCTCAGCTCTTCAGCTCAAGGCTAGCGCTCTACCACTTGAGCCACAGCGCCATTTCCAGCTTTTTTCTTTCTGCTTAAGTGGAGCTGAGAAATCGAACCCAGGGCCTCAGGCATGCAAGGCAAGAGCTCTACCACTGAGCCACCTTCCCAGCCCCAGCTAATTATTTAGTTTATTTTTTATAATTATCTTTAAGTAGTTGTACAAAGAAGTTCCCATTCTACAAAATAGTATATGAGTACAAAGTGTCTGACAACATTGTCACTCTCTTAACCCATCCCTTCTCTCACTTTTTTTATTTAATTGAGATTAGGTGATTACATAAATTTCACATATTTACAGTATTGTGAAATAGTGATACTTAGAGTCATGATCACATTTTAACTTTCACAAGGCAAATTGTCATTATCATGGTTTATATAGTTTGTGAATTCTATGAGCTTTGACAATACAAGTTATTTTTTCCACATCTGGTGATGTTTACATTTCTTTCTTTTTGCTTATTGTAGGATGTTTCCACTTATTCTGTTCCTCTTCCTGGCTTCCCTCTGTGTGTGTGTATATCTATCATATATATAGTCAAGAAAATGGAGTCATTTAGCAATGACATGACAAAATGGTTGGCTGTCCTTTGTTTCTTGAGTCCTGTTACTTTGCCATATCTTCTTGCATTTGGCTTTATCATCAACATATCAGGGAGACCATGTACCATTTCTCTCTTTGTTCTTGGCTTATTTTGCTCAAAATAATCTGCTCTAGTTCCATCCATTTCCCTGCAAATGTCATTATTTTGTCCTTTCTAATGACTGAATAATATTCCATTGTATATAAGTACCACAATTTTTGGGTGCACTTATCAGTAATGGGGAATCTGAGTTGTTTCCAAATCTTGGCTATTGTGAACAGTGCTGCAATAAACATGGAGGTGCATGTGTCTTTGTATACTGGTTCCTGTTGCTCAGGGTAGATGCCTAGGAGTGGTATAGCTGGGTTATAGGGGAGGTCTATATTTAGCTTTCTGAGGTACCTCCAGACTATTTTCCAAAGTGATTGTATTAGTATACATTCCAACCAGCAATGCAGTAGGGTTCCTTTTTCTTCCACATCCCCTCCAGCATTTGTCGTTGGCTGACTTTAGGATGTGGACCATTCTGACTGGGGTAAGGCGGTGTCTCAGTGTTGTTTTTATTTGCATTTCCTTTACAGCCAGGGATGATGAACATTTCCTCATAACCAGCTAATTCTAAGAGCCAAGTGATATAAGAGAGCAAAGGAAAGGGTAACACTGTCCAAAAAGAAATGATTCCCTGATTTCTGTAAGTATAAACCCTCTGAACATCACCTTTATATACTTTTTTTTTAAATTTTATTCATGGGGCTTGAAATCAGGGCCTGACCACTGTCCAGGAGCTTTGTTCCTGAATGCAAGTGGCTCTACAACTTTGAACCACTGTGCCCCTTCCAGTTTGCTGGTGGTTAGTTGAAGATAAGAGTCTCACAGACTTTCTTACCTGAGACGGCTTTGAAACATAATTCACTCTCAGCCTGCTGAGCAGCTAGGATGACAGGCATAGCCACTGTAATGCGGCTCAATTTTTAAAAGTCTTTAATACTTAAAACCAAGAAATGTACTCATTACTTGACTTAGGAAACAGTAACCTCTCTGTGTATCACCTTTGTCATAACAACAACAAATAATAATAAAATAAATTATTAAACCACTATCTCCACATGAGAAAGAGCCCGTGCCCTGACAAGCAATGGCAAGAAGGGTGGGTCTGAGCTCTCTTCACAGACCTGCCTGTCCACAGGTCGGTCTGTGCAGGGCTCTCCTCCTCACCATGGTCAGGCAGCATTTACTCTATGGCTCTGAAGGAGCCTGATCATACAGAGTGATCCTCCACACCAGGTCCTCCAAGGAGTCAGGAATAAATGTGAGGCACCCCATGAGTGTCAAAGGTTAAAACGCAGTATTGGCAAAGCACTTGCTGTCCAGAAAAAAAAGAGGCTGAATGCTCAGAGCAAGCAGGGACACAAGAACCAGGAAGCCAACAAGCAGGTACTAGAGATGAAACTCTCCGGAGCCCTCAAGTGCCACTTACCACTTGTGATAGAAACATTGGTCATTTCCACCAGACTCCAGCCCCCAACCACTGGCTCAGACCAGAGCCAGTGAAGCACAGCCATCCCCCAAGACTTGCAAGTGTTATCACGGTACACACGCATACGGAGGTGAGACTAGATAGGCCCTAAGTTCCAAAAGAGTAATATTTCCAAAGGACTGAGTTGGATCTCAGACCCTTTCATTAGTTCTTGCAAGAGCTAATATAGATGACCGGCCTTTTTCCTCCTCCAGCTTCCTGTGAGGGGGGTGATATCTCTGCCCACATGAGGCTCTTTCCAACCCCAGGAAGTCCCAACCATAGCTAAGGTGATTTCAGCAACAGGCTCTTTTTATCTCCAGAACTGTTAGCTAAAGCAACCTCTTCTTTAAGAAGTACCCAGCTTCTAATACCTTATCCTGTTAATGAGATACTAAGAGATCCTGAGGGTTACACAGTTTCCTCTCAATGGCCCAATGAGTCCCCATGGATGCCCTGAGTGAACATCTACCTGGTAGTGATATCACAGTGCCCGTGTGCTCCCTCAGTGACAGCTCCCATAGTTGAAGCTCCACCACAAATCCACAAAGGTCTTCTGGAGTCCTGAGAGAGGAAGAAGACTGAACACAGTCCCATGTACCCCTGGAAATGGACTTAATCCTGCACCCAAGATACAGGGCAAAAATCATACCAGCCACTGACTACTCAAGAGACCAGGACAAGTCACACATCGAGCTTTTACACCAGTAGGGTCAAAACACAGCCTCCACAAGCTACACACTGGTTCCAACCCAGTTCCTCAACTACACAAGGTTACTTTCATGAAGTCAGTTTATCCACCTGGAAAACCAAGAGACAGCACATAGCAAATAGTGTCACTTGCCCCAAAACATACCAGTCATGAGGCAGTACTGGGCAGAACTTAGCTCCTTCCTAGATTTAACAAAACATTCTGTGCAATAGCACAGGGAGGAATAGTACAAAGAAGCCTGTGAATGAGCTGCTCCATGAAAACCACTCACATCTTCCTCATTATTTCCATCCGGCTATGAGGAAACTGGGGCTTCAAGATATGTTTGGTGATGTAACATCCCCTCCATCCATGAATGTAAGCACACTCAGTGCAGACCTCACCTTCTGACTACTGCTGCAGGAAGACATGTACCCAGAGCATCATACATTGAAGAGTGGTGCGAGCGTCCCAGACACACCTGTGGGCTTGTGGCATGGTACTGGTGGGTGGCACACAAGTTTGAGGCTGAGGATGAATTCTGCTCGTCATCACCTGTCAAAGCAGTGAGCACAGGGCACACAAAAGGAATGTGCATGCAGAGCTATGTAGTGTGAGCTGCCCACAGCCTCAGCCCTGTCCCTGTTAAGGCACCCATGGCAGCACTGACTGGGTGGAAGCAAGCTTCGCACTTGTCACTCTGCAAGGAGAGTCCTAAATCACATTATAGGACTGCACTGAGACCATCCTCCTAATCCTCCTACCTGCATGTGGACTCTGCTGATGTCTTTAGGATGACAGCAAGCACCCCAGGATGATCTCAGGTAGGCAGTACTAGCATACAACTGAAAGACCATTCATTTTTCTAAGGAGCTCTAGGTTCCCATGGGCAGGGCCCTTGCCAGCACTGATACAAAGGAGCCACCCCAACCCACTGTCAGATTCATGCTGCTGTGGAGCCACTCTGGCCTCTTCTAATTCCTATGCGGAAGCACTAACTCTGTAGGAGGGTTTTTGAGGTGAGTAGGGTAGGTGTGAGGCCAGGAAGGTAATGTGCGCTTTGGAAAGTTAATGCACTCACCACACACTTCTCAGGCCAACACAAATCTGGACAGCAGAACACAAGGAAAAGGACATATAGAAAAGGAATAGGGGGTAAAGTTCAAGAAGCCCTGGTAGTCATAAATTAGGTTCAGCTCTGTCAAAGAGAGCACAACACTCAGCTTTCAGTGGTCCATCCTAAACACTGAGCTCTGCTGGAGAACAGGGGATTCCTTAGTTGCTGATAATCCTGGAAGATGAATACACAATCATAACCCAAACCACAATGCAAACCACAGACCTGGGTCCAGCATTCCTCCAAAAGGGAAGAAGAAGGTTTACTTTCTCAATGCCTACTGACCTGAGTGTGGGTAAAGCTACTCAGAGATGCTTACCCAGGACACTGCAGGGTTTAGACAGAGTAATACCAAGTGCCATTACAGACTACAAATATTAGCAGTGTCCACCTTGAAACCAGCACTTCACAAGTACAAAATAGAAGTAGTTGGGCTTCAAAACCCTTGAGCACAAACACAAATGACAAAAAACAAACACAAACACATATCATTATGAGGAAGGGCAAATGATTGGTATCGCATCTACCTTATACTGAGGACTGCTAAAATTCATCATCACCAAGCTATTCACAATATGAGGAGTTGAAAGAAAGTGAGACTAAGAGAAATGACTCCTACTTCAGAAATTTGTCTTATGGAATGCAGCTTCACATAGACGTCAGGGCACTGCAGCTTCCCAGGGTAGAACCTACTTGAAAATTTATGTCAGGGTCCCCTATCTTATTATGAACACACTATACTTTAAATTCTCCTCTGGGCCAGCTATGAGACCACAATGATTAATTCTCACCAATTAATGAGACTTGGTATATCTTAGCGATGGTAAATAATTCTGCAATAAACATAGTTGTGCTGGTAGCTTTAGTATGGTCTTGCTTTTGATCATTTTGGTAAATGCCCAAGAGTGGGATTGCTGGGTTATAGGGGAGCTCTATGTGGAGTCTTTTGAGGAACCTCCATACTACTTTCCAAAGTGGTTGAACAAGTTTACACTCTCACCAACAATGGAGTAAGGTTCCCTTCTGTCTACATCCCCTCCAGCATCTTGCTTCTAGCTTCTAACTGGGGTGAGATGGTATCTCAATGTTGTGTTGATTTGAATTTCTTTTATGGCTAGTGAGGTTGAGCATTTCTTCATGTGTCTATTGGCCATCCTTATTTGTTGTTGCTTTCTATGTCCCTCCCCCATGGTATAACCCCTGCCTTCACTGTATTTGATGTTGTTATAATTTGTGGAGGGGAAGGAAAAGAACAAAAATTTTTAATATGGATACAGGGGGATCCATTACAACAATGAGATGTACAAGATGTTATGTCGAAAAACAAACTTTACAACTTTGACTGGGGTTGGTGGTGGTGGTGGTGGTGGTGATGGTGTGGAGAGGGGCCGGTGGGAGGAGAAAGAAAGGGATGGGAAGGGAACACAAAGGAGGAAGCAACAATGCTTGATAAGAAATGTACTCATTATCTTGCCCATGTAATTGTAACCCCTCTGTATGGTATTCTCACAATAAAAAATAACACTTGGCAGCTCTGACCAAGGAAACACAACTTGCAAAGCCAGCCCATTGAAAATTACGAAGGATTCCTGAAAAATAATGAAATGATGGTAGAGAGTGCATTGTCAGGAACTGGAAGGTTTATGGTTAAAATGACAATTATCCCCAAACTGACCTATAAATTGAATATAATTCCAGTAAACATCACAAGGCATTTTGTAGATATCAATGACCTATTTCTAAAATATATTTTAAAAAGCAAAGGAATCTTTAACAGCAGGACAATCTTAAAAACATATTTAGGACACTGTCACTACTACCATTTTTAAAGTCAATGTAGTGTTAGGGGATGTGTCTCAAGTGGTAATATGCTTGCCTAACAGGACGGGGATAAGTTAAAACCCCAGTTACACACACACACACACACACACACACACACACACACACACACACACACACACACACACACACACACAATTGCATCTCTACCAGTTAGCACCAAAAGAATATGGAAGACTAGCTCAAAGCTAGATATTTAAAAACAGAAAAAGAAACAGACCAATATGTATACAGCAGATTTGTTTGACAAAAGTGACAAACATATTTAAGCTATTCAAAGGATTGAACTTTTCAAGAATACTAACACAACAAATTTAGGGGGACAAGATGGCCCTTCATCCTACCCTCATGAAACAGGTATGATGGATCATAAATCTGTACATAAGAAGTAAAATTACGAAGCTTCAGAAAGAAAATACACTTGCAACCTCAAAAATAGTTGTTTCTCTTTTTGCCGTAATAAGGTTAGAAATCATACTTTCTAATCAGGTACTCTTCAACTGGTGGCACCCTTCCTGTCCAAACAGACGCTTGTTTTGTTCTCCTTCTGACATCATGTCTCTTCTGGTCCAAGATAAAAGCCACCGGGAAAATAGAAAGTCCTCCCTATCCCCAGTATGCATAAAAATCATATGCCAGGGACCAGTTAGGTCCCATGAACATCCCTGCAACAGTTGTGATCCATAACCCAGACCTTCTCCACATCCGACTCCAACAGGGTAAATTCCTTCTAAGTCTACAGGGGACCACCATTCTTAATTATACTCAATTCCAATATGCCAAACATTGACATAAAATGAACTATTGCTTTCATATAGACCACATATATTCTCCTATATGCTTTAAAACATCTGTAGTTTACATATACCAAACATTATTTTGTAAGGGATCATAACAACAACCACAAAAAAAGGTCTGTACATATCAGCACAGTTCCAAGCAACTTTTTGGAATAACTCTGAATTGCATTCTTTGGACCCAGAGATACAGAACTTAATAAGACAAAAGAACAATCGTATGAAATTAAAAGTTCCATTTATAATTTGATGGTGTTAATTCAGCCCAGTAATAAGTAATAAGTCAGGTCTAGGATTATAATGAAATAATAGGCCCTAGCTAGCATATGAAGCCCTGGATTCAAGAAGGAACATAAGAAAAAAGGAAGGCAAGGCCAGACAAGGGCAAGGGCATGGGCAAGGACAAGGGCAAGGTCAATGCCAAGGCAAATACAAGGACAAGGTAAGGACAAGAGCAAGGACAAGGGCACGGGCAAGGATAAGGGCAAGGGCAAGGCAAGGGCAAGGGCAAGAACAAGGACAGGGACAAGGACAAGGGCCAGGACAAGGACAAGGACAAGGGCAAGGGCAAGGACAAGGACAAGGACAAAGACAAGAACAAGGACAAGGACAGGGACAAGGAGAAGGACAAGGGCAAGGACAAGGACAGGGACAAGGACAAGTATAAGGGCAAGGACAAGGGCAAGGACAAGGACAAGGGCAAGGACAAGGATAAAGGCAAGCATGGGCGAGGACTAGGGCAAGCACAAGGGGAAACAAGGGCAAGGATATGGACAGCGACAAGGATAGGGACAAGGACAAGGGCAAATACAAGGACAGGGACAAGGACAAAGACAAGGGCAAGGGCAAGGACAAGGGCAAGGACAAAGACAAGAACAAGGACAAGTACAGGGACAAGGAGAAGGACGAGGGCAAGGACAAGGACAGGGACAAGGACAAGTATAAGGGCAAGGACAAGGACAAGGGCAAGGACAAGGATAAGGGCAAGCATGGGCGAGGACTAGGGCAAGCACAAGGGAAAACAAGGGCAAGGACATGGACAGCGACAAGGACAGGGACAGGGACAAGGACAAGGGCAAAGACAAGGACAGGGACAAGGACAAAGACAAGGGCAAGGGCAAGGACAAGGACAAGGGCAAGGACAAGAACAAGACTCAGAGTTTGGAGTGCCTATATACCAAGAGTAATGCCCTGGGTTCAAACCCCAGTACTGCCAAAAAATAAATTTAAAATAAGTGATCGGGGCACCCCATAATCCAATCCCTAGGGAAAATGAGTGGCTGAAGGCCAGCTGGCCAATTCTCACAGAATCCCGGGCCAAGTGGCTATGATGCAGACCGGGTTTCTGGGCAGCCCAGGGCAAGGATTCAGTTGGGCTGACCTTAGGCCAGCCCAGTGCACTTTGATATCATTGAGTCCTCCTCTCCCCCGCCTGCCCTCTACCATTTTCCCCACCCCTCTGCCCTCTCTCTCTGGCCTACCTGTCCCCCTCCAGCCCCCTGCTATCCTCCACGACCCCTCATGTCCTCGTCCTCTTCACTTCCCATCTCCCCATCCCCCACTTGTCCCCTTCCTGTCCCCCCATTCCCCTCTGCCTCCCTACCTTTCCCCGTACACTCCCCCTCGTCTCCCCTCCTGTCCCCCTCCTGTCCCCTCCTCATCCCCTCCTGTCCCCCTACAGTCCCCCTAGCGTCCCACCTGCTCCCCTCCCCTTCCTTCATCCCCCTCCCTGGCAACCCCTGACCCTTCCTCCCTTGGCTGTCCCATCCACCCTGCTCCATCAAAGGTCGCCGTGGATCTCTGGCCTTGCTGCCAGCTTGCTGGCCAGCTGAGGTCTGGAGGCAGCAGGACTTGAACAGAAGGAAGCACCCGGTGCTGGCCACCCTGGCTTGATCCAGAGACCCTGGGGTGCCCCTAGACGGGACTCGAAGTGTTAGAGTGTTAGAAGCAGACTGGTTCCAGAAACAAGTCGGAACCAGGGCCAAAGTCGGACTAGAGGCTGAGTCTGTCCGGGATCTCAGAGCAGCCTAGGACCAAGGGCTGGGATCCAGACCCGGATCAGGCCAGGGACCGCCTGGGGTGGTCCTTGGGCTGGCCCTGGCACCTCCTGGCAGGGCTCACCATGGCTGCTCCAGGGCTGACGCCTCCCTCCCTGGCCTCTCTGGGCACCGCCCCTCCTGTCAAAGCTCACCTCTGAGGCCACTCCTGGCTTGGCACCTCTGGAAAGAGCTCACCTCCGTGGCTGCTCCCAGCTGGGGGCCCTCATACTCATGGCTCCCTGCAGCCCTCACCTCAGAGGCCAATCCCTGGCCGGGATCCCGGCTCCCAGCTCTGGGCAGTGCTCACCTCAGCAGCCACTCTGGGCTCCAGGATTCTGGCTGGGCTCACCTCAGTACATGCGGATACCCCGGGGCCCCATGCACGGGTCTCAGGATTCACTCTTGTGCCCCAGATTCAAACAAATGGCCAGAAAAGATGGATTCTCTATTCTACAGTAGTATGGCAAAGCCTCTCCAGCCACCAGATGAACGAGGTCTGCCAGGGTGGGCCCATGAACCTAAGACAAACCCTGGGCCCTGAGGCCCTGCCTTGGGTGCTCCCACCAGATGCTCTGGGGAGGCAAGGAGAAAGGATGGGCAGAGGGCGGCCAGGGCCCGGGGCTGGTAGGAGGTAGGAGCCACCTGGGGTCCTGGGGACCAGAGCAGGTTGGAGGGTTTGAAGGATGTGAACAGTCACCCGCCAAGGGGCCATTAGGCCGCTTCCGGTTTCTTTGACTGTGGTGGACAATGTTCTACCGACATGGGTGTGTCTACCCCTGCCTTCACCTGTTGGCATGCACTGGGATCTAGCGGTGCACACCATCTCCCCACACTGCCACTCTGCAAACTTTAGGGACATGCTAAGCACATCACTTCTTAGAACCTAGCACAATCAGCCCTGTTTGTTTTTGTCACTTTAATAACTAGTGATTTTGATCCGCAGTTCCCTAATTACTGGTATTGGGCATCTTCTCCCTGTACCTCTCATGATATCCACAGGGCCTTTTGTGACCTGTCAGAAGCATTTTGCCCAATTTTTATCATGTTAGTTATTGTTACTTTCAAATAGTTTTAGAGAAGAGTTTTGACTTAACAAGTCCATTTATGTGCACAGCACATCTTGTACAATCATTTCCCTTCCTCCACCTATCCCAGTTGGGATAGGTATGAGTATATTGAGATTCCATGGCATAACCCCATCAAAAAGCTAACAGTTGAATAAAAGTGAGTATCTGGAAACTGAAATTTGTCTTGAATAGAGGATGTGGTTGTTAATTGGAGGGGAAGTGAATGGAGATAAGAATGGTGGGAAAATATACACATCAGCCTTGCCTCCATTTTCAGCTTCATAGGGATCCACTGCCCAGTCCTCTGTGTGTCATCTGGGCCTCAGATGGAAACTAAATGGACCATCATGTATTTCAGAAGAGATGTATGCATAATGGGTAGGAAGAGCTAGATAAAACATTTCTTAGTATCTTCTGACCTCCATGCTCCATGTTTTGTACACTTTTCCTTTACACAGGAAATTTCTGGCACCTGGGTGTGTTTTTCTCTGCTGAGCACCAAAGCATCCCTTCAGGAAAAGATTTGCTAAAATTCTTTGCACTTTGGTGTGACTGGCTTCTGCTACCTCTGAAGACAGTACTCCAAGATGAGTCCTAACTTGTACCAAAAGTTTTCTTCTGGAGAGACATTTCTAAACTCGAAACTGAACTGGAGATGATCTTTAAGGGACAGGAAATACTTTCTTTTTGAATCTTCCTAGTATCCAGATTATCAGTGATCAGTCAAAGCCAAAAAATGCATTTTCTTAAGAGTATAGGGTTTGATGCATCATAGGTCCAAGTAAATGTAGTGACGACTTTTTCCACACATAAGTAAGATACCAAAAGAAAGATAAAGCTCATAAGCATATATAACATTATCTTTAAAATGTGATACCTAGGCAGTACTCAGAGGCAAGTTTATAGCTCTGAGCTCCTACATCAACAAATTGGAGAGATCTGAAACCAACAATTTAATGAGACAGCTGAACCTCCTTGAAAAAGAGCAGCAACATAAACCACAATCCAGTAGACGGAAAGAAATAATTAAAATTAAATCAGAATTAATTAGAATCCAAAAAAACTATAGAAAGAATCAACAAAACACAGAGTTGGTTCTTCAAAAAAATTAACAAAATTGACAGACCCTTAGCAAATCTTATCAGAAAAAGAAGAGAACATACCCAAATAAATAAACTCAGAGATGAAAATGGAAACATCCCCATGGAAACAACCAAGATTCAGAACATTATAAGGGAATATTTCTCAAAACTTTATGCTAATAAATTTGAGAACTTGACAGAAATGGACCTTTTCCTAGCAAATATTGACATGCCAAAACTAAACCAAGATGAGTTAAACCAGCTTAGCAGGCCCATATCAAGCACTGAAATAGAAACAGCAAGGAGAGACCTCCAAGCTAAGAAAAGTCGAGGACGAGATGGTTTTACAGAGGAATTCTACAAGGCCTTCAAAGCAGAGCTCACACTAATACTCCTCCAACTCTTCAATGATATTAAAAGAGAAAGTTCATTACCAAACACATTCTATGAAGCCATCATAACCCTCATCCCAAAACCAGGCAGGGACTCATTAAAGAAAAAGAACTATAGACCCATTTCTTTGATGAACATTGATGCAAAACTTCTCAACAAAATTTTGGCCAATCGCCTTCAACAATTCATCCAAAAAAATCATACACCACGATCAAACAGGATTCATTTCAGGGATGCAAAGCTGGTTCAATATACGCAAATCAATTAATATTATTCATCACATCAACAGGAGCAAGGATAAGAACCACATGGTTATCACAATAGATGCAGAAAAAGCATTCAACAAGATCCAACACCCGTTTATAATGAAGGTTTTGCAAAAATTAGGAATCCTTGGAACATTGCTCAATACAATAAAGGCTGAATATGACAAACCTACAGCCAGCATTATACTTAATGGTGAAAAACTAAAGCCATTTCCTCTTAACTCAGGAACAAGACAAGGCTGTCCACTCTCTCCACTTCTCTTCAATCTAGTATTAGAATGCCTAGCTACAGCAATAAGACAAGATGCAAACATAAAGGGGAACCAAATAGGGAAAGAAGAAATAAACTTTTCCCTCTTTGCAGATGACATGATCTTGTATTTAAACAATCCCATAGACTCGACTCCCAAATTACTCAAGCTTATTCAAAACTTTGGCAAAGTAGCAGGATATAAAATTAACTCCCCCAAAATCAATGGCTTTTCTGTATGCCAACAATGAGAAAAGTATGGCTGAAATTAGGAAGTAATTCCATTTGTAATAGCCCCTCAAAAAATAAAATACCTAGGAATTAATTTAACCAAAGAAGTGAAGGACCTCTATGCTGAAAACTTTAAAATCTTGAAAAAGGAAATCAAAACAGAACTTAGAAAATGGCAAAACCTCCCATGCTCATGGATTGGCAAGATTAACATCGTGAAAATGGCAATACTTCCCAAGGCTATCTACAAATTCAATGTGATACCTATCAAAGTTCCAACCTCATTCTTCAAGGAAATAGAAGATGCAACCCAAAAATTCATATGGAACATTAAAAGACCCCGAGTAGCAAAAATGCTCCTCAATGGAAAGAACACTGCTGGTGGAATATCAATACCAAATTTCAAACTCTACTATAAAGCCATAGTAATCAAAAGAGCTTTGTACTGGCATAAGAACAGACCTCAGGACCAATGGAATAGAATTGAAAACCCTGAAATGAACCTACAGACCTATAGCCAAGTAATCTTCGATAAGGGAGCTAAAATAATAGAATGGAAGAAAGACAGCCTCTTCAGTAAATGGTGCTGGAAAAATTGGTTAACTACTTGTAGAAAACTAAAACTAGATCCTTATATATCACCCTGCACCAGAATCAACTCCAAATGGTTCAAAGACCTCGGAGTCAAAGCAGACACTCTGAAAATATTACAGGACGGAATAGGAGAAACCCTAGGTCTCCTTGGCTCAAACCGAAATTTTCTTAATAGAGACCCGGAAACACAACAAATCAAAGAAAGTTTGGACAAATGGGATTGCATGAAGTTGCAGAGCTTCTGCATGGCAAAGGACATAGCTAGCAAGATCAATAGAAAGCCCACAGATTGGGAGAAGATCTTCACTAGCCATACAATGGACAAGGGTCTCATATCAACAATATAGTTGGAACTCAAAAAATTAAATCCCCCAACAACAAATTCTCAAAGAAACAACTGCCCAATAAATAAGTGGGCTAAAGTCTTGAAGAGAACTTCTCTGAAGAAGAAATAAGGATGGCCAATAGACACATGAAGAAATGCTAAACCTCCCTAGCCATAAAAGAAATGCAAATCAAAACAACATTGGGATACCACCTCACCCAAGTTAGAATGTCTATAATTAAGAATTCTAACAACAACAGATATTGGAGGGGATGTAGACAGAAGGGATCCTTACTTCATTGTTGGTGGGAGTGTAAACTTGGTCAACCACTTTGGAAAGCAGGATGGAGGTCCCTGAAAAGACTTCACATAGAGCTCCCCTATGACCCAGCAATCCTACTTTTGGGAATTTACCCAAACGTTTACAAACAAGACCACACTAAAGCTTCCAGCACAACTATGTTTATTGCACCATTATTTACCATAGCTAAGACAGGGAACCAACCCAGATGCCCATCAGTAGATGAATGGATCAAGAAAATGTGATATATATACACCATGGAATTCTATGCCTCCATCAGAAAGAATGACATTGCCCCATTTGTTAGGAAATGGAAAAACTTGGAAAAAATTATATTAAGTGAAGTAAGCCAAGCCTAAAGGAACATAGGTCCCATGGTTTCCCTTATTTGCAATATCTACTATATGTATGAGTCAAGCAGGAAAAGTCAGATAATGTGATATTAGGAAAATGAACCCTTAGATATGTATTTAAATGTTTTTTTTTCTTTCATGCATTTGTTTCTAACTCATTTATAAGATTATTTCTTTGTAGCTTTGTATGTCCCTCCCCAACATTATAACCCCTGCTTTCACTATAATTGATGTTGCTATAATTTGTGAAGGAGATGGGGTGGACCTGATGCAACTATCAGAAGTACAAGTTGTCATGTCAAAAACAAACTTTACAAGTTTGGTGCGGGGGGGGGGGAGAGGGATTGGGAGGGGGGCGAGGGGGAACCTGGGAAGGCATGTGAAGGGTAAATAAAGGAGGAGACTACAATGCTTGATAAGAAATGTACTCATTGTCTTGCCCATGTAATTGTAACCCCTCTGTACAGTATGTTCACAAAAAAAATAACAATTAAAATTTAAAAAATAAAACAAAATGTGATACCTGATGTAGCGCCATATATCTGTATGACCCAGCACTATAGCAATTAAGGTAGGAGAAATGAAAGTTTAAGGCTAGCCTGAGCTGCATAGTAAGACCTCAAATTCAAACAAACAGCCCTTTTAGAAAATTAAGAGGGTTTTAGTTAAAGGGCACACTTTGTATTTGTGATAGAATCACAGGAAAATACCTATGAAAAAGCAAAGAAGAGGCTGAGTAAACATGGAGGCCAAAAAAGGAGTGAGCAATGTAGAGACCCTGATGTGCTTGTTGTGATCATATTTTGAATCGATTACCTTCCATTAGGACTTCCTGCAATGATGGAAGTGTTTTCAGGTTCAGATTCAAGGATGGCCATCCTCAGCCACACTTGGCCTACTGGGCACAGAAAATCTGGCTAGTGTGACTAAGCAAGTGGATTTTAATCTTGAGGGATGTGAACTTATTTAGCTACCCAGAACTAGTAGTTTACACATTGTAAACTGTAGTTATAAAAACCATTGCTTTTGCCAACTGCAATTCTAAAAATATTTTGTTAATAAACACTCTTGATAGGGAAATGATAGAACTACCAATATTTCACAGATTTCAAGATGCAAACAGCTTATTTATTGAAAAGATGATTTCTTTTTTTTCTTTTTTTGTGAAAATATTGTACAGAGGGGTTACAATTACATGGACAAGATAATAACTACATTTCTTATCAAGCATTGTAGCCTCCTCCTTTGTTTCCCCTTCCCATCCCATCCTCTCCCTGCAACCAACCCTCCTGCCCCAGCAAAGTTGTAAAGTTCGTTTTCAACAAAACGACTTGTATGTCTCATTGTTGCAATGGGTCCACCTGTATCCCCATTTAAACGATTTGTTTTTTCCATTCCCCGCCACAAATTATAACATCATCAAGTACAGTGAAAGCATGGGTTATACCGTTTGAGAGGAACATACAAAGCAACAAAGAAATAATCTTATAAATGTGTTAGAAACAATCGCATGAAAGTAAAAACATTTGGATACATATCTTAGGGTTCATTTCCCTAACATCAACTTATCTGAACTTTTCTATTTGACTCAGACATATACTAGTTATTGCAAATAAGGGAAACCATGGGACCTATGTTTCTTTTGTCCTGGCTTACTTCACTTAATATAATTTTTCCAAACCTTTCCATTTCCTAAAAAATGGGGCAATGCCATTCTTTCTGATGGAGGCATAGAATTACATTGTGTATATATATACCATATTTTCTTGATCCATTCATCTACTGATGGGCATCTGGATTGGTTTCATATCTTAGCTATGGTAAATAATGCTGCAATAAACCAAGTCGTCCATGTAGCTTTAGTGTGGTCATGTTTGTGAACATTTGGGTAAATGCCCAAAAGTGGGATTGCTGGGTCATAGGGGAGCTATATGTGGAGTCTTTTGAGGAACCTCCATCCTGCTTTCCAAAGTGGTTGAACAAGTTCACACTCCCACCAACCACTTCTGTCCACATCCCCTCCAACATCTGTTGTTATTAGAGTTCTTGATTATAGCCGTTCTAACTAGGGTGAGCTGGTATCTCAATGTTGTTTTGATTTGCATTACTTTTATGGCTAGAGAGATTGACCATTTCTTCATGTGTCTATTGGCCATCCTTCTTTCCTCTTCAGAGAAGTTTCTCTTTAAGTCTTTAGCCCACTTATTTATTGGGCAGTTGTTTCTTTGAAGATTTGTTGTTGGCGGATTTAATTTTTTGAGTTCCAGGTATATTTTAAATATGAGACCCTTGTCTGTTGTATGGCTAGTGAAGATCTTCTCCCAATCCGTGGGCTTTCTATTGATCTTGCTAGCTATGTCCTTTGCCATGCTGAAAACATGATTTCTGACTGACTCATCTCCTGCTCCAACCCATTACCCAGTTTTCATAGCCTTGGTGTCTTTCACTGGTTTCTAGAATGACCCTTCAATACTGGATTTTGGAACAAAGTGGCTGAAATTACCTCTCCAGGAGATAGTTTTCTGCCTGCTCAATGAGAGGACAAAGCAGTGGCATCAAGGCACCCATGTTATTAATGAGCTGCTTTTCCAGGGGTGACAACTCTGTCTGTGAGTGGTGTTGACTCTTAGGAGCATTATTTGATCTTGCATGAAGATCTATTTCCAAACATGCAAGAGATGTGGTTTTCTTCAGTATGCTTGGACTCATACCATTGCTTAGAGAAAAAGAAAATACAAGCTGTTAGGTGTCAGAATGCCACACAGGGCAAATAAAGGGTGAATGTATAAAAGGTGTCTTAGAGTGACAAAATCCTGAAGAGGAGAAAAAAGTGTAACAAAAGTTCCGATCTTATCACCCCATTGTTTCCTAGACCAGTGTGATCCTGTCAATCCTTCTTCAAAGTTGGTGAGGGCACAAGAGGGCTTACTGATCTCATAGTAGCTAAACTGGACTATATATGACACACTTGTAATACTGAATATCAACAGGGAAGTCATCAGGCATAAAATTCTGTCTTTAGGGAAGGTGACATTGATGGATTCCACCCACACTTGAAGATAATCTATCAGAATGAAGTTGTCATCCTTGATCTGCATGCGTTTGCTAGAGCTAGGGGAAATCTCTTTCAGGTCATCTGTAAGTGATGACCAAGGATCACAGATTGGGGGGGCTCACTATGGACTTGTACAGAATGATGTCATTGTTCAAATCTGTGTACATACTCATCCTGAAAGAATTTGGCTGCATGGAATGTAACTCTTACACAGAGACTCACAACTAGAAAGTGATTCCTACTCGGAGCTTGTGGTCCTTTCTGTAGAAAAATTTGTACTTTCTCAATATCAAAATAAAACCTGAACAGACAACTCTTGGGCTCTCTCATTCCGTGTTTCAGCTCTTTGTCAAGAGCCTTGCATTTGGCTGCGTGGTGCTTCAGTCTTAGGGCTGCAGACAGAAGGGACACTGTGGGAAGGTCCTGGGGAGAGCGGTGGACATTCGGTGTACTTTCTGATTATGCATGAGAATGGACGAAAAATGCTTTGAAGTTCTTTATACTGTACCCATACCCTTTACCTCATTCCTGTTTGGGTGTTGCCATACACTACAAATGATCAGGAAAATGCCTGCCAAATGAGATGACACAGATGAGTGTACCATACTCCATCGTGGCACGTGCCTTCAAGTGTCCATTTTTATGTTTGACAATAGTCACACTGCCTGTTTTTACCCCTCACCCCCCCCCCCCCCGCCCCCCGCCGCCCGCCTTGTTTCCTGCTAGCTGTGGGGCTTAAACCCAGGGCCTGGGAACTGTCCCTGAGCTTTTCTGCTCCAGGTGAGCACTCTACCTTTTGATCCACAGTGCCACTGGAGATTTTCTGGAGCTTCATGAGAGGCGGGAGGTGTCATGGCTACTGCGTGGCAGCAGCAGAGGTTGGAGGGGAGCGGCCTGAGCCTGGTCCCACCCTCCAACAGCCGGGCCATTGGGGAGGAGCCCTCGAGCATCCTGGGATCCCTGGAGCACCCCTGGAGCATCCTGGAGACCCCTGGAGTATTTCGGGGAGGACTGGGACTGCCGTGCAGGGATGGGCACCTTTACTGCTGCCTCTTTTGGCCTCCACACCCTCAGAACTTGGAAGCCCGCTGGCCTCTGTGCCCCTGAATCCTGGATGTAGCCTAGCCTCAGCACAGAGCTAGTCTGTCCTGGATGCCTTCACCCTGGGCCCCAAGGCCATTCAGAAAGGGGTCAGGCTGTCCTGCTTGTCCCGAGGCCTCATCTGAGCCTTGTCTAGGTCTTTACACTGGCCATTCAGGCCACAGACCCTGGTCCTGCACTGCCCTGGGACCCAGCCACAGATGGCCCGACCCCTCTGCCTGGTGGACCCTGAGACTGTCATAACCCATAGGCCCTGATAGTCAGCAGGGGCCTGATAGTTAGCGCAACCCCTGGTCAAGCCTGCTGGAGGGGGCAGGCATCAAGAGGCAAGCATCACTGATCTACAGACTGGGGCCTCACAGACTGATCTTCGCACACCCGCGCTCGGCACACCTGGCCACTGGACAGTGCTGGACATTGAGGTTCTGACATCACTGCCCCACCTGGTGCTGCAGGAGGGACTTGCAGCTGAAAGGTGCATGTCAGGCCACCAAAAGAGGGTGTGGAGGCTCACATGGAGAGCTGCATATTGGGATTGGACAGGGGGCAGCTTGAGGGATAAGCATGAATGGTGGCTTGAAACCATTATTGGGGGAAGGCAGCAGCCTATTTGGGTATATATAGGCTGAGTGCTCTGAGGTCATGGGAACTTAGGGGGTAAACAGTCCATAGGGAGGAGACCAGGAGTTCTGGGGGAGGGGAGTCCAGTGCAGACAGAGACTTGAGGATATCAGGAGTACTGAGGAGAGCAGTCCGGAGCAGATTGGGAGTCCCAAGGGGAGGAGTCTGGAGCAGACCTGGAGTCCTGAGGGGAGGAGTGTAAAGGAAAACCCTGAGTTTTGAAGGGAGTAGAGGAGGGAGTAGGGGAAAGCTTGTTGCAACACAGCAGGGTGGGCCTGTGGAGGCCATTTGGGGCCTCCTCTGGAGGTCATTTGGGACCTCCTCTGGAGCTCATTCGGGGCCTCCTCTGAAGGTCATTTAGTGCCTTTTCTGGAGGCCATGTGGGACCTCACTCTAGAGAGGCTTGTGGAGAGGCACCTCCTAGAGCAGAGCAGGGCAGGCCTGTGGAGAATGGAGAGGCCTGCAGTGGAGGAGGACGGGAAAAGCCTTCCCCTTTGGAGGTTCAGAGCTTTGGAGCTTTGGAGGTCTGAGGTTTGGAGGTTTGCAGACCTACTAATTGGTGGTTTGCAAAGCAACTAATAAAGGTGGGAGGGTTGGGGCTGCCCACTGGAGGCTTGGAGGTTTGGTGGTTGAGGCGGCTCTTGGTTCTGGGTATCTAGCCGAGGACAAGGTAGACTCAGGACCCCTTTCTGGTGTAAATAGTGTAAACTAACTTCTTTGTTCAACTTTCACTGTGCCTCTATGGATTGTCTTGCTCTCAGGACGTCATAGGTAGACCTGTTCTGGCACACAGCTTCTGGCTTTGTGCTTCTCTGAGGATCTTGCAGGCCCTTGGTCCCTTGCCTGGACTTGTCTAGGTACTAGGATCATCTACGCTGTTTCCACACTCCATTTTGCTAAGGTTCTCCTGAAGTGGTCAGAGTTGCAACTCTGCCTCTAAGGCGTCTGTCCCACTGGGACATCCAGAGGACCCTTCTGCAGGGGACTAGCACAGCTGGATTGTCATTGGAGGGCATGCTTCCTGGACAGTGTGTAAGTTTCTCCTGCAAAAAGGAATTTTATTTGTCTCATTTCTTAAATGAATTGTCTGTTCTCAGTGCTCTGCATACTTTTATTGAGTTGTTATCTTTATTGGTGTTGATTTTTCCACTATCTTCCTTTCAGAGACAAGTCTTTCATTAAGAAATTTCTAATGGCAACAGTGCCAGCCAGTCTGTGGTTTGCCTTTTCATTTTCTTGAGTGTTACTATTGAAATGTAATTTATCTTCTATGAAATGAATAGTTTCAATATGTATGCTTTAGCAGCATTTAGTGTATCCAGAAGATTGTACACAGGGACTGTTGTTAACCAGGTTAGGCAGGTTAACCAGGAAAGGCATTCATCATTCCTTTTCCCCTCGGCCCCTTGTAGCCACTGCTCTGCTTTCTGTCTCTGTGACTTGCTACTCCATCTTAAATGGGTAAAACATATAGCAGTATGGCTCTTTCACTTGGCATGGGGTTTTCAAGCTTGTTCTTGAATTTTTGAGATAAGGCATTACCATCCAGTGTATTGCCCAGGTTTGCTTTTAATTCATAGTGCTCCTATTTGCTGAGGTTATAGGCTTGTGCCACCACTCCTGGCTTTTTTATTCTTATTTTTAAGTCATATCAGACATTTTACTTGAGATGAAATAAACAGCTTACCGAAGTGAACTCCAAGAAGTAGAAACAAGAAGCTCTTTATTTTACTTTTTGCAATTCTTGTATTTTTCTGGTTCCCCCCAAACCTTTTGCCTCTGTTTTTGATATCTGTACATTTTGTCTTGTATGAAAGTTTATCTAATTTGTGGAGGGGAAGGGGAACTACAGAAACGATGACAGAAAGGGTGAACTAATTCAGCAGTGATACTCATTAGATGTTGGAAATGCCTTTATTGTGATTAAGTGATTTCATATATTTCACAAATTTCACAGTATTGTGAAATAGTGATAATTAAAGTCACAAACACACTTTAACCTTCACAAGGCAAATGGTCGTTATCATGGTCTATAATGTTTGAATTCTATGAGTTTTGACAATACAACTATTTCTTTCACATTGGGTGATATGTACATTTCTTTCCTTTTGCTTAGTGTAAGCTGTTCCCTCTTTCTTTCTCCTTCGCTCCCTCCCATGGCTGCCCTTGAGTTGCTTAGTTTATTTTCATCAATGTCCATTGCAGCTGATGGGCCCCTCTGTTGTATATTTTCCTGTTTCACTCTGATTCTGTGTCTTCCTTCTAGCTTCCCTCAGATTTGCATATATATATATATGCATATATATATATATATATAATGTCAAGTACATTGAGTCATTTAGAAATGATAAGACGAATTGAGTGGAGATCCTTTGTTTCTTGAGACCTGTTTACTTGGTCATATCTGCTTGCATTTTGGATTTAACTGCTTTCAACCATGCATTCTTCTTGGTTAGAGGGAAGGTTCTGTTGTAGGTGTTGTTCTCTGGGAGGGAAGGAGGATGTCTTTTGTGGAGTACTCATGCTTTCCCTACAAAAAATAAACTGAAATGTATTAGATTACCTGAATAGATTTATTTACAATAAAATCAGAGTCTGCTCCCAAGAAAGGTATCATCAGACCTCTATGTTCTGCCTGTTCAATGCCACTGGACAGCTGTTGAATAATTGATCCAGGCTGATACTATATCCTGTACATCATAGAGGTTGCCTCATTTCCCAGACTTTGTGTTAGAACAGCTTCTTGAGTTGTTCATTCCTGTTCAGGGATCTAACTTGCCATGTCACTGCTGTTCACTCATCTATTTTGCAACTTCTGAAGGCTTTTGATGTGAGGTCCTTTTTATATTTTATCTTCAGGGGTAAGCCTCAGAGATCAGGAAAGCCTTTACTCCTGCCTTATTGCTACTACGAATATTTGGTCCTGGAGCCACTGTCTTGAGCTAAGTCACTGTTTTTCCCTTTTCTATAGTGTGTGTTTGTGTGTGTGTGTGTGTGTGTGTGTGTGTGTGTGGTGTGTGTGTGGTGTGTGTTATTTTGTTTTGTTTGCCAGTCCTGGGGCTTAAAATCAGGGCCTGGGCACTATCCCTGAGCCTTTTTGCTCAAGGCTGGTGCTCTATCACTTGAGTCACAGTGCCACTTCTGGCCTTTTATATGGTACTTGCTTGGCAAGCCTATACCACTAAGTCACATTCCAGCACTTTCCTGTTTTATACAAATCAAAAGCACTTTATTTGCAGTCTGTTTTTCCACTTTATATTGTAGATTTCATAGTTTCAAATACTACATAAAAGTTTGCCTCCCTTCTTCCTTCCCCTCTTCTACACTTCTCTGCCCTCTTGTCTCCATTTCTGCCCTCTGTGTCCTTTTCTTCCCTTTGTGCTAGGAATCAAACCTAGGAAGTTATGCATATGATACCAACTGCTTGCTCCAGTAGTAGCAGTTTTAGGTGTGACTAGTAAAAGGGTGCTAAGTTTATTTCCTCCACTGTAGAGCAGACCCACAAAGTGCACTAAGTTCTATAGGCATCCTTAGAAGGTTTAATCCTCCCTACCTTTTGAGATTGGTTTCCATGAAGCAGAGTAAGTCCATTTTAAGCTGTTTTCTTTTCTTTTTTTATTTTGCAGGGCAGGGGCAATTCTGGGGGGTTGAACCTAGTGTCTTGCACTAGGTAGGTAATTAGGTGCCCTACTTATGGAGGTAGGGCCTCCCAGCCCTTTTGCTTTATTTTCTGAATAGGATTTTGGGGTTATTCTTGGACCTCTGTACTCTTGTTTATACATCCTCCATAACTGGAACAACAGGCATGTGCCACCACACCAGTTTTTCTTGAGGTGAGGGCTTGTGAATTTTTGACTGGCCTTGAATTACTGTCCTCTTGATCTCCACCTTCTGAATAGGAAGGATTACAGGTGTGGTCTACTGTCCCTGTGTCCACTGAAGTTTAATCACTGAATCAAGGCTGGGGCAAAGCTATCGTCCATCTAGGAGCAAGTCAGAATATATGAAGATCTTTGAAGTATTTCTGGTTTTTGTTTTTCAATTTTTAGGTTTGGTTTGTTGTGTGGTTGCTTTGTTGCTCTGTGATTTGAATTCAGAGCACTGTGTTGGTAGGCATTTTCTGAGTCAGGTACTTTAGTCTTGGGTCTAATGTTGCTTCAGTTTGTTTTGAGATAAGATCTTGTGCTTTTGTGGAGGCTGGCCTGGCCTACAGTCTTCTTTATGATCCCTACATATCTGCATGACAGACATGGACCTCCCTTCTAAGCTTTTACTGTGAGAAATGAAGACTCACGACCATTTTACTCTGGCTGGCCTTGAAGTGTAATGCTCCTGATCTCTGCCTGCCAAGTAGCTGAGATTACAGCTTGTGCTACTACACTTAGCTATCTTTGGTATTTTCAAACAATGATAAAGCCAATTAAAACAATATCTTCTTGTTACCTTCGCCATGAGTCTGCAGAGTTGTAAAGAACAGGAGTGATCAGACTCTTCTCCCACCTTCACCCTTCAGCGTACAGGAGTGTACTCTGGCACACAATCATGAGTCTTACCTGCCCAATTTTGAGGCAACGTGGAGTTTATGTAGGATCCTTCTCTACTCATGGGCTTTCTCCCTGACCCTGAAATCCGGTCCTGTCCTTTTTCCCAGGGTCCTTAGATTAGGAGAAGCTGTGTTCACTGGAAAGGCAGGATATATAATCTTCAATAATTTAGTGCATTAACCAAGCCTTATTCTGATAACCTGTTCATAGAGCTGACTTCTCTGTTTAGCCTGTGTGGCATATCATAAGCAAGGTCAGTCTAATCTTTGATAGCCTTGAATGCACTTCTCAATCAAATTCCCAAATTATTGACTATTATGAAAGAGAGGGGAGGGGGCTGAGATGATTAGGACCAAATGAAGATACCAGTGTATGTGTCTTGAGAGTATAAAACTTTTGCACAAGAAGGTGACACACTTTCAAATAAGTGCACATAATACTTGTTTCATGCACCTGTCTATTGAGACTTGTTTAGAATCTAGCATATTAATGTATGTATCAGATTAAAGTTATCATGTGCATTTTTCTCATTTATTTTGATAAAATCTTTTTTCTAACAGTCCTCTTGCAGTACCACCTTTGGGCAGACCATGCTATGGAAAACCACAAACCTGGAGTACCAGTCAGCACTCCAGAAGACTTGGTAAGATAAGGTGATAGGTGTTTTTGGACACTTGTAATTTTGAATGTTGTAAATTAGATTTGTGCTGTCTTCTTGGGAGGGATTGGAGTGATTTTTTTTGACAAGACAAGATTACTCCAATCTAGTTTTAGATCATTGGTACTGTTTCTTTTAAGTAATCTTTACCATTAGTCTCTGATAGGGATATCAGCTATCTTTATTTCATAGAGAAAGAGACTGACACTTACAAATGTTTTAAAACAGCAACTAGGGTTAAACCTTAGGTAGGATGTGATAGGAAAGATTTTGTATTTGGAACCAGAAGCTTTTTATACAGTGGATACACAGGCACACAATCAATACAGACTTCAGTGTTTGGAGAGGTAAATGGTTAATCTTCATGTTCCCATGAAAAATTAATGGTAAATTGTAGGCATTTAAGACAATCTGAAAATGGGAGTCAAGCAAAGTTCTCAATGTGGGCTTCTACAGAAATCCAGTTGAAATTAAAAGAAAGCTTAAAGACTGATTGGTAAAGTCCATCCTGTTGACTCTGATAATCAGAAGAGTCAGGTTACAAAAGAGATACTATTCTGAATTGTTAAAGAGAAGCAGAAGATTGAGAACCACAAATTATGTAGCAGGATGGCAGAAAAGCTTTGAGAAATCAAGTTTCAAGAAAGCTGATCTGAAAAGTGAGATGCATGTAGTGCAAGTTTTGATGTGAGAGCAGAAGTAGATTGATGTCAGAGCTCCAGTACACAGGCAGAATAAAAGGAATTTCTCCTTTACTCAATCTTCTTTAAAAAATTCTGTTGTGTAGGAACTAGATGATATTCATTCACATTAGGAATGGCCATCTTCTTAATTGAGTCCACTCATTTTGATGATCATCTCATTTGTTATCATCTGGCCAGATGCAGCCAGATATAATGTTCAACCAAGTAAAGGGCACCCTATGGTTCAATTGCATTTACTAGTATCATTATCTGTCAGAACATGGATGCATGGTGGATCTTTTTATTAGCTCGGAAGCTTTCATCTTATCAATCTTATGACACCTCCTTTTCCCCTTCCCTTCCACTTCCCCTTTCTCTTTCCTCTTTCCCCTTTTGCTTTTCCCCTTCCTACTACACCTCTCCCTTTTCCCTTCTCTTCCCTTCTTTTCCTTTTCTTTTCCTTTTCTCTTTCCTAGTCCTAGCCTCTTTGTCCTTTGCCTTGCCTATGCTTTGAATTTCCTTTTGAGTTTGCTTTTATTCTTGGCACTGCTCCCACCTTTTCCTTTTCCCTTCCCTTGCCTTTGTCTTGCCTTTTTCTTTCTTATGTTCAATCTCAAACCCAGGACCTCATATATGCTAGCTAGTGGCCTATCATTGAACTACTTCCCCAGCCCTAACTTAAATTTATTATTAGGCTGAATTATCCCTTCAAATTACTTTCATTTTCATACAATTTTTCTTTTGTCTTAGTGGCTTCCATATCTCTGGGTTCAAAAAATGTAGTTCAAAATTATTCAGAAAAGATACTTGCAACTTTGCTGACATTTTTAAACCTTTTTTCTTGCATGATCCCTTTAAATAATACTGTATAAGGCATTTAACATAATGCTTACATTATATTAGGTACAAGTAACCTACAGATCATTTAAAGCACATAAGAGTATGTATATAGGCTATATGAAAATAGGCTGTTTTAAATAAATGACTGTGAATATCATTTGATTTTGATATTATTAAGAATGTTACACCCTTGTAGACTCTGAAGGAATTTACCTTGTTCTAGATGAATGTGGGGCAATTTCTGGATTATGGATTTTGTTTCAGGGATGTTCATGTGGCTTATCTGGTCTTAGGCATGTGATTGTTAGGAATTCTATGGGGGGAATGCCTCCCCAATCCCATCGGCTTCTGTCTTAGACTAGAAGAGACCTTATGAGGAAATGAGATAACATGAGGAAAAGAAAATCTAGAGACCATGACTAAGAAGCTTCATTTCCTGTGTTTTGTGGAAAAACCTAGGCCCATAAACACAGAATTGAGCTGTGAATTGAGGTGAATCAAGTGTGTGGTGCTGCGGTTTAGTTGTATGCTACCCTTATGAATGGTCATCAGCTTCTCTTGGTAAATCAATCATTTCTCCAAAATGCAGATCTAGATATGATTTTTCATCTGTTTATGAATAGGTATGCTTTCTTATCTGGTTATGAAAATGTTGGCTCCAACATCCAACAAAAGCCCTGCAACCAACAGCAAAACACACAAACAAAAACAAGGCAAAACAAAACAAAAATCTTGTCTTTAAACTGCTCTCCCCTACAATGGTCAGTGTTTAGTTGTAGAACATTAGTGTTTTTAATGTTTATTTCTCGATATAAAACCCAGGCCTCACACATGTTAGGCATTTTCTCTAACATGTCTCCAGCTTTTTTTCACTTTTTTGATTTTTCAGATAGGCTTTTTCATTTTTGCCTAGGTTTAGCTTTGTCTTACAGTATTTTTACCTACACCTTCCATGCCACTGGGTTTACAAGTATGGATCAGCAGGCTGAACTTGTTTACGATGGAGTGTCACTTTTTCTTGGCTGTCATCAAACTTCTGTATTTCCAATCTCTGTCTCTTGATAAGCTGGGGTTATAGATATGCATCAGCATGCCTGATTGGAGACTTTTAAGTGTTCAAATTATTTTTAAGTTTTAAAATGATGGGTACTGCATTTTGAAGGTGAAGGACATAGGTTAGTGGCTAGACTAGGGAATGGAAAAATGCCAAATCACACAAAGGTAAAAAAATGGGACTTTGATCAATGTCAACATGAAAAATTGGCAATTTGGGCATGTGCTGGAATGATAGAGTAAGTGTAACTTTGCTTTATGTCATTTGGATGAACATTTCTGCTGATAAGTACTAGAGAATGGCAAGTAAACAGGAATAATGGTAAAGGATCCTAACATAGTATGAAGAGATGAAAATGTTCATCATACATCCATGCATAATCAGAATTGTACACTGAATTTCCACTGTTCTTCCCCAGAAGCTCCCCACAGTCTGCATTCTTTCTGCATCTCTAAGATGGAAACACCATAGTCTCTAAGGCAAAACCTGGGACAAAGAGATGGAAACATGTAGTAAAGGTCGTCATAACTGTCTTCTGTTCAGATTTATTTGCTTATGAATGTATTTATTTTTATTTACTTTTTGGTTAGTCATATGGCTTGAACCTAGGCCTGAGTGCTGTCCCTCACCTCTTCAGCTCAAGGGTAGCTCTCTACCACTTGAGCCACAGCACCACTTCCTGTTTTCTGGTGGTTTATTGGAGTTAAAATTTTCATGGCCTTTCCTGCCCGGGCTGGCTTTGAACTTTGATCCTCAGATCTCAGCCTCCTGGGTAGCTAGGATTACAGGTGTGAGCCACCAGTGCAGGGCAAGATTTATTTATTTTGTTTTTCCAGTCTTGGGGCATGAACTCAAGGCCTGAGTACTGTCCACTTGAGCTACAGAGCCACTTCTGGTATTTTCTGTTTATTTAATGCTGAGAAATGGAACCCTAGGGCTTCATGCATGCTAGGCAAGTACTCTACCACTAAGCCACCTTCTCGGCCCCATGTTCAGATTCATTTTGATGCTAAGAAGGCACAATGTTTTTTTTTCTAGAAAATGTTTAAGTGCACTGTAGGAAACTCTTAGTTTTCAGTCTATCCCAGTATAAGAGGTTACATTCTATGTATCCAACTTCTTTTAGCATGTGTATATGCACAGATTTTAACAGTGAAAACATTCTGTACAAGACCCTAGTAAGTTCTCTAAAATCTGTAACTTTAGTGGGATGTGTATATGAGGACTCATTTTTGGATCATGCGGATGACCTAAAAGTGATCCACTCTAGCTCTACCAAGCTTAGATCAAGGATGACAACTTCATCCTGACAGGTGAACTTGTACACACTAGATACATCGTCCTCAAGTATGGATGGAAGACTTTCCCTAAAGACAGGAATTTCTTGCCTGATGATTTCCCTGTAGTTGTTCAGTGCTCAGAGAGTCTCATATATAGTACAGTTCAGCCACTATGAGATCATTAAGCCCTCTAGCACTCTCATCAACTTTGAAGAAAGGCATGGTACGAAGATTTTTGTTACAGGGTTGTTTTCCTTACTTCATGATTTTCTTTGTCACTCTGAGACATCTTTCACACAGTCACCTTTATCTTACCTTGTGTGTCATTCTGAATTTTCTTTTCATTTTCTAAACAATGTTATTTGGTCTAAGCATAGTGAAGAAATATCCAGGGGGGGGGGACACATCTCTTGGGTTGCTAGCAGTAGGGAGATATCCGCGGCAAGATCGAAAAATGCTCCTAAAACAAATGATCCCTTAGGAGTACCACCTCCTCTTTTTGACTCTACCTACCACCTGCAGCAACGCCATCAAACACTCCCCGACAGAGTCATTACCTGTTACTGCCCAGTTGTGTTAAGAAATGGTTTTTCTTTCTTGCTATTTTTTCTAACATATTTATAAGATGATTTCTTTGTTGCTTTGTATGTCCCTTGCCCATGGTATAACTCCTGTTTTCATTGTATTTGATGTTGGTATAATTTGGGTAGGGAAAGGAAAAAAACAAATTGTTTAAATAGAGATACAGATGGACCCATTGTACAAGACGTTATGTCAAAAATCAAACTTTACAACTTTGGCACTGGGCGGTGTGTGTGTGGGGGGAATAAGGGAAGGAATGGTAAGGGGAAACAAAGGAGGAGGCAACAATGCTTTTTAAGAAGTTTACTTATTACCTTGATCATGTAATTGTAACCCCTATGTATGGTATTTTCACATTAAAATATAATGAAAGGGAAACAGAACAAAAAAGAAAGGAGTAAACCAGTGAGTTCACAAAACTTATCAACCTTTGGTCCTCAGTACAGAGAAAGATTTCTCTACCACTTCTAGGACAGGAACAATTAATCGATGGAAGAATTGCAGCATAGCCTGTCATGCAGTTGGCAATATGCTAAGGTAGGATCCATCTTCTCCACCTTTACTGGTAGAGAAAGAGGATTCAAGAGTAGGGTCATCTATTCCTTATAGAGACAATAGGGGCAGTCAGGAAAAGCTAACCTCATTTTATTTTCTCCTAAACACTAGCCACAGATAACCCTAAACCCATACCAACAAAACAGTATGTAAAAGACGGAACTGCTATAAGGGCATTTATTGGAGATGAGAACAAGGTAATGTATTGGAGGTTTATTAGGGGGAAGTTAGGAATTATTTTGAGGGAGGAAACTCTTGTCCCTGCAAATGATGGAGGAAAAGTTTCCCTTTCAAAAGGGAACCACTCCCAACACACTGCCATTAGGAATGGTAGGGGTAGCCAGAGGCACTTGAAGCACTTGCTGTCTGCAGGTGGGTCTGCTGTGGAGCCCTGGTTCCCTGTATTCCATGGCTGTGAGATGCCTTCGCTCAGGAGTTAGCACACTCTTTGTTGGCTCTTTGTGCCAGCCTGTGCCCTGACTGTTCTTCTCAAGGTAACTCTCTGTCTAAGACTAGCAGCTTCTTGTGTGTAGGACTTGACACATGCCACTTTAGAGCAGGAAGCTTTGTGGGGTGCTTGCCCTGGCTACATTCTGTCTGTGTCTGAAGTTCTGCCTTTGGTTGAGATTTCCCAGACTTCATGGGAGATACAAGGGATTCCTGGGGGCATGTGACACCTACTCCATGCCTCTGCCTTTATTTTGCCACTGGGACTTTAGCAGTGTCTCTGGTGACTTTCTGATTTTCAGTGTTCCCAGATAAAGAAGCTTTCCCTTTACCTAGGCTTCTGGCCTGAGCGGATGATCATGGAGAACTGCCCTTTCCAAGATAGCTTTCTTGTCATTTGCCATTTTTACCTGTACTAAGCCACTGACAAAAATGTTTCATGTGGTTTCTGAAATGGTTTTCAGGAGAAGGCTGTCCCTTCTGTAACAGAATATAGGATGTCCCCGCAGGTGTCTCCTTTAATGTTTTATTTTGAGGATGGCAGCTCCTCTTCTGAGTTGTGATGTCCCAAGCCACGTATCTCCTCCACCAGACTTGTCTGATTTTAGTGTTGGAGGACTCGTGTCATTGTTACTTTGTGGAAAATTTTTACCTTGGCCCTTGTGGAGGTCACTATGGTGCAACGCTTCTGGCCCTGCCCTCTGCTGATCGTTGTCTTGTCCAGTTGTTCATGCAGTTCATGGGAAGCTGCCATGTCCACACTGGTGACACTAGAGTTTAAAGTAAGTAAAGTCCCATTTTTCAAGTTATCTGACTCCAGAGGCTGGTCATCCTGAAGACTCTGGGCCTTTCCTATCTTTCTGCTCTCCAGTTTCAGTTTTAATTCATTGAAAAGTCCATTTTTTAAAGTCTGATAACTCAGACCTTGGGAAACCAATGTATCTATTGGGGTCTTTTTAGTGGTCAGGATACCCTGTTCTTTGCTTTGATTGATAGGTATCACTACGGAAGCTTTGCTCTCATTGGTGATGTTGCTTTTAGCTTCTAATGGAAGATTACAGAATTCCTTTGTCTTGAATATCTCCTTAGAGATATTATATAGGGAAATTTTCTTTGAACATATCCCTTTTTCATCAGTCTTTTGAATGCTTTGTCTAAAAATTTGTTTCTTATCATCTGCATCAGGTGCAGCCACTGCTGTCCTCAGGAACACATTTGGACTGCATATATTGTCTGCTATGGATTGTGTCACACTGGCTTTTTCTAGGACACCATGTGTTGGGTGCAGAAAAGGCCATCTGCCCTCCTTCATTCTATGTAGGTTCTCAATGTACTCGTTGTTGGTATCAGAGAGTAATTGTCTCTGAAACCACTGTTCTTTCTTGCTCACAGGTGAGGCTGAATTTGTTGTTCCCATCTTCTTTGGCTATTAGCAAAAGACTTTTGTCCATGGGGCTGGGATACCCCAAGTTTAGAATATACTCCAGAAAGAGGTGGATGGGGAGGAAAGTTTAGAGTTGGAGCAAACCAAGATGGACCTTCTTTCACATAAGTGGTTTCTATTGATTCCTGGGCCTTCTGGGGAAGACATTGCATTGTCTTCATTTGAAAAAAAATGTAATTCTGTCTGCCACGATATTTGACTTGCTGGAATCAGGGAAAGAAATATCATGGGGTGTGGCCAGACTTCTGTCCTTCCCTACGAGTGGTGCCAAATCTCTCTGTTTCTTTTGGCTAGGGGATTTTTCACACAAGGGCAAGTACATGCTGTTGGAATGACATGAACCATGCACAGTCCCAGGAACCTGATACTCTTTGATTTCTGTAAATTTCTTGTTCCAATGTACTTCCAGGCATCCTTGAATTGTTTCTGATGCAGAATTACCAGTCGGGTACTAAAATCATTGCCTGACACAATCCCTGTGAAACTTTCAGAATTTGACTCAGACTGACACTGTGAACTATTATGTGGAGCCCCCACTGAGGCATTGGATAGGGACCAGTCTCTGCACTGTGTCCTTGTTCCTTCCCTACTTCCTCATCTACCAGAGGTATCTCTATGCTCTTCTCATTAAAACTTTAAAGTTAGCTAGATTCAAAGTTTGGATGTTTGCACTTCTGATGTTTAAAGGAGGAAATCCATGAGAGACTCTGACTACTGTTAGACTCAGAGCTTTGGGGAATTTCTATCCTACGACTTACCAGTAACAGAGACTCCTGGATCCTGGGGGCAGGCCCCAGTGCTGCTGGATGAGCCTCTTTCTGATGCTCTAGTTCTTGCCGCAGGTCACCGGTGAGGGGGAAATTACTAGGAAGGATGGAGACCATAACTTTAGCTTTAGAATACTGTCTGACCAATGGAAGTTTTGGAGCTGGAGAACAAAAGTCTTCCTGAGATCTCTGGACCACAGAGGGTAAATCCTACACATTCTCTTGCTTTTTCTGCAATATATTATGTTCTGGGTGATAAATTTCAGATGGTGTAAGGAGCTGTGCCTCACTCTGCAGTCCATGAAAACAGACTCCAGAAGCCCTAACCTGAGGTTCAGGAGATGGCAGGCCATGGAGCAGAGAGTGAAGCTGGGCCTGTGCCTGGGTTCCTAGAAGATGTTGGTGCAAAGCCTCAGGCAAGACTTGAGATTGGATCTCAGGCAATGGCAGAAGTTTAGGGTCAGGGATTACTGGCGATTTGTGGTCTGTGAAGACTTTGTAGATTATATTGAAGGAGACAAATTTCAAAGAATAGTCACCTAAGCCATAGATAGTGGAGCTTAACGCTCACTGTACAAAGATGGAAGATCCCAAAAGAGTTGCATAGACTTTTGCCGAGAATGGCCTTCATAGGGATTTGGACATGAGGCCTGCATTTAATTGTGCAGCTCCCCTTGCTTGCTGTTGGAGCTCCCAAATGGAAGGGAAATTGCCAATTCCTGCTGCTCAGCAACCGATACTAACACTTTCCCTACAGAATTCAATTGGCATCGTAGCTTATCTTGTTGGGCATAAGAATCAGTTTTTCTTTCCCTTTCTTTCCACATCAAGAAGTCACCTCTCTTCTTGATTTGGATCTCCAAGAATGCTAGAATGCCAAGTCTGACAATTGCGTGGTTATCAGGCTCGATGTGTTAGGATGCAGCAATACCTTCAGTAGAGTCCTTGGAAGGATGGAGGGCAAGGGATTCCCGCTTGGCCTCGCATTCTACTAACTCACAAGGGGGCGGGCTTTTCACACCCAGCTCTCTGCAGGACAATTCTCTGGTTAGTGGGTCATGAGTGGGCAAGTCAGAAGGTTTGCCAGTCATTCCACAAGTGGAAGCATGTTGGAGAACATCTCCTATTCCCCAAGTATGATGTTCTAGGGGAGGAAGATTTGAGGCGAGTTGTTGGGATGGTAATGGAGCTGCTTGAAACTTAGTTTCCAAAGGAAACATAGTTTCTAGTGACAGAGCATGATCTGGTGGTAAGATCACCTGCTTGGGAGGGTCTGTGGAGGGTAGAGTTAGAGAAGGCTCGGGTGTTGTAGCTTGAATTACATTTTCTGCTAGGTTTTCTGAGAGAGGAGTGTTCAGTGATGCAGATGACTTTTTCACAAGAGTTTTGGAAACTAATGGAGACCCTGAAGAGTCAGCGACTTTCACAGATGCTTGAGATAGCAAGTGACTGGCCTCCACCACTG
Source organism: Dipodomys merriami (assembly GCF_024711535.1). Classification (NCBI taxonomy): domain Eukaryota; kingdom Metazoa; phylum Chordata; class Mammalia; order Rodentia; family Heteromyidae; genus Dipodomys; species Dipodomys merriami. The sequence continues at coordinate 17,222 of NW_027202479.1, read as the reverse complement.
TCTTGCTACACATCTGACAGAGGGGGTCTGGACATAGCAGTTTCCAAAAGTGAGTAGTGTTGGGATGCTTGTTCAATAGGCTACAGATAACAAAATGTACAAACTTGTAACTAGGACCAGTCCTGTGAATAGAGGGTCTGCTGGTCTGTAGTACAAGAGTAAGTAGGATGGGGCAGGGAGAAGGGTGCAAAGAAAGGACTCTTATTTTGTTGGTCGTGGATCTTGAACTCTGGGCATGAGCACTGTCCCTCAGCTCTTCAACTCAAGGCTAGCACTCTACCAATTGAGCTATAATGCCACTTCCAGAGAAGGGACTTTTGAATCTAGCTACGGTCTTCATAATCTTCTACATCTACTCCTTATCGTGTCCTCATAATAGTAGCCATTACTTTATCCCTCTCATGACTCAGGCTAGCTGTACTGAATCCCATGTATGCAAAGAACAATAGTGACCAGTCACCTTGACACCACAGAAAGCAGCTTCTGCTCCTCCTCAGCTTCTTTACTCAGAGGTCTCCGTCTTGTAAAATCAGGATGTAGTTTATACGTGATAAAAGTCAGAACACAGAGATGTTACAGGAGAGCACCTCTTAGTATAAGGCTCTGCTTTAAATAAAGGTCTAAAGCTCCAAGAAGTAATAGAGAAAGTCAAAAGTGCAACAGTAATGTTAAGATTATTCACTTGTTTATGTGACTTCCTTTTTACAGCATCTGCATGTCAACCTATACAACACAATACAATATCAAACTCCCATGTGAAGCACAGAAGTGACTGGACCCCTCAGACATGAAGACAGAGAAAGCACTTTGCACAATGTTAGGACACAGGCATTGTGACTCAAAGCATCTTCTAGTCCTTTCTCCACATCTTACCTGGCCAGCAGCACCCACTCCAGCACCCACCCAGATACTTCATGTTGGCAGAGCTGGGACTTTGAGAGGCTTCTCAGTCCTGTCTGTAAGCCTCTCCTCTGAGCGTCATTTTCTGGTATTCTGTGCCTAGCAACGGTTGTTCTCATGGGCCTGTTATCTCCAGAAAAGAAAAGCGGAATTCAGTTCTGGCAAGCTTAGATCAAGGAAGAAGAAACATACCTCTAAATTCTCTCTTTTTTCTGTACAATATTGTTGGTCTCTGAAAAGGTTACAAAATATTTGGAGATTAAATTTGGAAATTATAAAGTATATAAACCATTTCTACAGATATTTTTATTTAATTATCATTTTTCTCAGTTAATTAAAAGTGCTTTATAAGTATAATTTTAATGACCATGTTGGCTGTTTGGACAAACACCTATGGGACTTGAATGACTTATTTCCCCTGATGGAATCTATGACCTCAGAAAGAAAGTTGGCACCATTAAACCATCCTGTAAGAAGAATGGCAGCCTGTGTCTACACAGAACACGCTGGTTTTAATTATACGGTCATTTTCTTCCTCCTTCTTTGGCCCATCTGTTTACACTGTGGGAGTTGGTTTCTACAGTGATGGTGTCAGGGTATTTGCTTCACCTGCTGTCTTAGTAACTAAATCTCCTTCTAATCACTCCTTGTTCTGAAGCATTTCTAATGAATGCTCCCAGGCAGACTAGTTGATAGTAGTAGATAAGTTGCTATGGGGCCACAGATGTGGGCTTCGTGGCTCTTATTCAAGGTACCTCATCAAAGTTTATCTGTCTTTTCCCCATTGTAGTTGCATATAGTAATTTAAGTTTCTTAAGTTTACTTACACAGATACATTGAATGTTTCTTGCAATTTCTTTCCCTCAGTTTACAGGCACCATGAGGAAATTACTCTCAGAGAATGGTTTCTTTTACTAATTTCCTCTATCGCTTGGTTTACATGTATCATTTGGGGATTTTTTAAAATAGGTTTTTAATTGTTACAGCAGAAATAATTTTCTTAAGCAAAAAATAATTGGTTGTTTTATGGAAACTCTAAGGAAATACTATTTAAAACCAATAACTAATAGATGTACAAATATCAATAGTCTCCCCTTCCCTTCCCTTCCCTCTTTCCCTTCCTTCTGACCATTCTGACCAAATATTCCCACCAAGATTTCACAGTGCTATATTTGGAGGACGGTTTCTTGACACAGATAGAAATGTCATACTGATCTTGTTTCTGAAGGGTGTTTTAATCTTATTAATTAAGCAACCTTTACTGCTATTCAGAAAGCTCTCTTGAGAGTGAAGGGTCTTTGATTAGTGAAATTTCCTAATTGGATCAAACTCTCATCAGAAAATATCACAACATGCTTTACCTCACCCTTAGGATCCCATTGTTTAGCATAAAACTACTTCAACAAGAATTCGATCAACCTGTGTCAATATTAGCCTGCAGATATTTGGAACTAGAGAAAAGATCAAGTCACTTAAGCAATCCCGGAATTTAAGGAAAAGGGATGGAGTTTTGATTCATAATAGTATAAATACATATCGTATATGAATTTGGGTTTCTATATAGTTACTCTCCTACACTGATTGCAAATTTTAATACTTCTTTTTCCTGTGCATCTCACCTTGGTGTTAAAGGGTTTATTATGTGAATACTGTATTCATGCACAGACAAAGGTATTGCAAAATGTTTTTTGTTTGTTTGTTTGATTGATTGATTGATTTTGCCGGTCCTGGGGCTTGAATTCTGGACCTGGCCACTGTCCTAAGCTTCTTTTTGCTCAAGGCTATTGCTGTACCATTTGAGCCTTAGCACTGCTTGTGGTGGCTTCATCCTCCTCTTCCTCCTCCCCCTCCTCCTCCTCTTCCTCCTCCTCTTCCTCCTCCTCTTCCTTCTCTTCTTCTCTGCCCCCACCTCCTCCTTCTCCTCCTTAACCTCCTCCTCCTCCACCTCCTCCTCCAACTCCTCCTCGTCCACCTCCTCCTCTTCCTCCTCCTCCTTCTTTTTGAGTCGTTTATTGGAGATAAGAGTATTGCAGAGTCTCCTGCCCTGGCTGGCTTGGAATTCTGATCCTCAGAGCTCAGCCTCTTGGGTATGGAGGATTACAGGTGTGAGCCACCGGTTCCCATCTGTAGTTTTAATGGATTCATCTTCAAGTCTTAATTATTATTACTATTTCTATTTTGTGTCATCAGTGCCTTTAGCTTTTCTGTTTGTTTTTTGGGATAATTTAAAGCAAAACTCACCTATAAACACTTCAGTTAATCTTAAGAAATGAAAAGAACTAAAGTAAGTACTAACACATTGAAGTACTAATGTATAATATTTTATTAGGTTATCATAAAAGGTTGTTAATTATCTGCTCACGATTGAGCAGTTTTTTTAAAGAAAAAGTTGTGTTTCAATGAAAACTCCATAGTGGCAAGTGATTTCTACAACTTCATTATGCTGTATGTATGACTATATCAAGTGAAAAATTATGTCCTTGGGTACTATACTTTAGTTACTAGCAGAAGCTCTCTTCTTTAGTTTTGTCCTCTCTGTAGACCAATTAAAAGAAGTTGAAGGTGGCCAGAAGGAAGTGGTCATTATAGATGTGTAGTGACCACTTTTCATGGGGCTTGAACTCTGGGCCTGGGTGCTATTCCTCAGCTCTTCAGCTCAAGGCGAACACTCTACCACTTGAGCCACAGCGCCACTTCTGGTTATCTGGTGGTTTATTGAGATAAGAGTCTCACAGACATTCCTTCCTGGGCTGGTTTTGAACTGTGATCCTCAGATCTCAGCTTCCAGAGAAACTAGGATGACAGGTGTGAGCCACTGGTGCCTGGCTCAAAGACAACTTTTTATTCTGACATTTTGGTACTTGGGACCTTGTTGATCTGGAGAGAATATCCTTTCCAGGGATTACCACACTTTATGCCACTACCCATCTGCTGGGGAATGGTCTGAAATGTGAGGACCAGGTAAAAGACTTACCACAACTAGTCGGAGCCTATGCTGTAGAGGCTGTTAGATTTATTCAAATTAACACATTCTAAATCTTCTTTTGTGCCTCAGTGGTTGCTTCCATAAAATTCGCTCTGTTGGGTCTTGCCTGTGTTTTGCCTAGTCTCTTACTGCCTCCTGACCAAACTTTGTGCTCCCTGTATGTGTTCCCAGCGTGGTAAGCATTAGAAACTAGCCCTTCAACTAATGAATAAACAAAATGGAGCATAACCATACAATAAGATATTTAACCATAAAAAGGAATGACGTGCAGGTCTATGCTATACATGGATGAATCTTGAAAATAATTATGGTAAATTAACATTATGCTAAGAAAAGATCACACTATTGTAGGACTCCAGTCATAGGACATGCATAGAAGACAGAGAAATGAAGGAATTAGTTTTGTTCAGGAGCTGAGGGGGAAGATGGAATGGAAAGTAAATAGCTAATGTGTGCAGGGCAGAATTTTCAAAATATTCTGGAATTAGTGATGACAGATTCACAACTTTGTGAATATCAATATATTATATACTTTATTTTTAGCTCTTGATGTTTTATTTTTCTCATGCCAGCATATATTAATGTTACATGACATATCATGCATGTGCATAGTATACTTTGACCATATTCACCACCATCATCATTTCTTGGCCTTCTCACCCAGATCCTCTTTCTCTTCCAAAACCATACTCTTTCTACTTCCAATTTTTCTCTTAAAATCTAGTTTTTTCTTTTTTCTTTTTTTTGGGTCCGGTCGTGGGGCCTGAACTCTGGGCCTGGGTGCTTTCCCTCAGCTCTTCAGCTCAAGGCTAGCGCTCTACCACTTGAGCCACAGGGCCACTTCCGGCTTTTTTCTTTTTGCTTATGTGGTGCTGAGGAATCGAACCCAGGGCCTCATGCATGCAAGGCAAGCACTCTACCACTGAGCCACCTTCCCAGCCCAAAATCTAGTTTTTTCCTATGAGAGAAAATATGCTTTTTCCACATCTGACTTATTTTTTATCACCATAATTATATTCAGGTCCACCTACTTTCCTGCAAATAACATTTTCTGTTCTTTATTATTGTGAATAATTCTCCTTGTGTTTAACATAAATACACAAGGAGACATACACACACACACATAAACACATACACACAGCACATACATACAAACATTTCCTCTACATCCCCCACCCACATTAAGAGGGTATTCTTTTTGCATCTAGTATCTGCTGCTATTTGTGGATATTTTTCCCTTCTGATAACAGTTGTTTTGACTGAGATGAGATGGAATCTCAATGTAGATTTGATGACTAAAGATGCTGGATTTTAAAATGTATTTGTTGGCTATTTGTACTTTTTTATTTGCCAGTCCTAGGACTTGAACTCAGAGCCTGAGCACTGTCTGTGAGCTTCTTTTGCTCAAAGCTAGTGCTCTACCACTTGAGCCACAGCACCACTTCCGGATTTTTCTGTGTTTGTGGTACTAAAGAATCGAACCCAGGACTTCATGCATGGTAGGCAAGCACTCTAACACTGAGCCACATTCCCAGCCCCCCATTGGTACTTTTGAGAACTGTCTCATTCATTTGGCCATTTATTGATGGGATTTTTTGCTGTTTATTTTTTTATTTTGTTTATATTATAGATATGATTTCCCTGCAGATCAATAACTACCTGAGCATTTTCACTCATTTACTACAGATATACCTTGATATTTGTAGATCACTGGTCTTGCAAATTTCTATTTAATTTGTAAATCAGACATATTTCCATTTCCATTTTCTACACTACAATGTCACTCTTCCTTTTCTTTTTGCTTTTTTCCAAGTGTCAGGATTTGAAATCAGAGCCTAGCACTCAGCTAGCATTCTACCACTTCTGTCAGCCTTCCAGAATAATTATTTTGCTAAACATTTTTGGGAATGCAGTCTCATATCCCTTTCTACTTGGGATGACTTCAAAGTAGGATCCCTGAATCTCAGCCTCCTGAATAGCTAGAATTATAAATGTAAGCCACTGGCTCCCAGCTCATCCTTCTTTCTAATTATGATGCTATCCATTATTCCTCTTATGATTTATGCAGCAGTTTATAGCGGGTAAATTTGCAGTTGATAGAAGGTACATTTGTAAGATTACAATAGATTTTTTAAACAATTGTTAGGAAGAAAGGGCCTATCATTTCATAAGTTAACAAATGAGTACATTTCCTATCTTTGGGGAACGTCATCCTTCCCTTTCCTTTCCCTCAGTCCAATAGATTTTTATATAAGAAAGATAGTCAAAACAAGTTCCAAGGAAGATGCAGTAAGTTTACTTCATTGCTACCTGAGTCTAATTTTAATTTGGATCTAACTTGTGTCTAGATCCTATTACAGATGGCAATTGCCTTCTGTTTTTGTCTGTCTTAGTGATTGCCTGTTTTGCTTGTTGCTACTGGTTTTACTGTTCTCTAGTTTTAAATTTTAGACAGGGTCTTTCTTTGTAGCTCAGCTTGGCCTCGAACTTGAGAGCATCTTGTGTCTGACTCTTGAGTGCCAGAGTTGCTGAGGTACACCTGCGCTTCATCTGCTAATAATCTATATAAAGATGAGCATTATGATCCCTTTGATGTGCTTACTATATATATATTTGAGCTTCCCCTTTAAGCCTAGCTGAACTGTAATGGAGAGTGAATACAGAGTGTGCTGTGACAGGCTATAAGGCCCTGTGAAATGTGAACTTCAAATTGTGTCCTTTGAAACAAGAGCAGCTAGCTCCCCAAACTGACATGGAACTACAGAAAGGTGTTATTCATTTGGAACCAGAGTTTTCTCCGGGTAGCCATGGCAGTGGGCTTCCTTGAATGATTGATAAGTTTATAACATTTTCCACTTAGGAAATTACCTTCATTTTCAAGATGGGCTGTGCCACATAACTGGCAAAACGTTCTAAGAATTATACATTGCCAACTGGTAGGAAGAAGATACTTTTCTCCATTCAGGCTTCCTTCCTAAATCCAAGATCACAATAATTAAGGTACAGAGGACAGAATGTCTCCAGTGTTATGAGTTTATTGGGTCACATTTTCAATATCTTCCTGATAATGACAGTCCCAGCTCTGTTTCCTGATAACCATGGCAACATTCCCATTTCATTGATCCTCCTGGCACTCTCATAGGATTATCTAGTGGATGCTTCCATTTATATTTTACTTCCCTGCCTTGAATAAAACATTCAGTTGACCCAAATGTAAATTAATTCAGTTACAGCACAGTTTTTAAGGCACCCAAGCCAGTACTTCAGTAGTTCAGTTTATGGAGAGTTGATTAATAGGTAAATATTTGATAGACACTCATGTGTTTCATTGTTTTACTACAACTCTTGAAATTACATGTGTCCCTGAGTAGGGTTGCCTAGTTTAGCAAGACCTACTCTATTACGAGAGGAAAGAAGTTTCCATTCTAATAGTGATGGGAAGTTCCACTGCTGGCTAACTTATTCTGAGAGAAACGCATTAAATAAACATGAAACCTGCCCTCATGTGATCTTCCCCTCATGAATGGATATGTTTCCTTAAAGTAATCCTTGTGCTTCCAAAACCACCCAATAGAAATGAGTGTCTGCATTTTGTGGTGCAACCACAAGCATTTTTGTCAAGATTTAGAGTGAGCCAGAACTGAATAGGTACAGTGAGACAAAATTGGAGTCCTGTTTACTCATTTGCTAACAGACTGCTACTAATGAGAATCACAAGACATTCTCTGTGTGAAGCAATAAGACTTCTAACTAATAAAGCATTCAGAGTGTGGGCGGGAAACATTTTATGTTTACATACATACATGGGAATAGCTTTCATTTAATTTGAGAGGAAGAATTGATGTGGACTATGGAGTACAATTCTCAGGTCCAAACTACAGCTCTTTTATTAGCTGTGTGACCTTGGTTAAGTTATCTAAACTCCTCTGTGTTTCTGTTTCTTCATCAATAACAAAAGGAAAACACCAACACCAGGGCCAGAAAGGGGATGAACTGGGTTAATATAGGAAAGGATTTAGGAGGTGAGCAGATTGAAGCACACTGCTCAGGCTGCTTATTTGCTCATATTTCTATTAAATTTTTCTTTAATCCAAGGCTTAGTTATTACAAACAAACTCCTGTTACTGATTTAAGAAAAAATGCTTCTCTGTTCAATAATATTTTGAGAGAAGAAATATCAGGATTACTGAATTTAAATCTATTTTGAAGATTTCAGAATTTCCATAATTATGAAATTGTTAGGAAAGAAGACATTTTCAAAATTGATTCATTTGAATAATCATTGCAACCCAATTTTTTACCAAGCTGAGTGCCAGTAGCTTATGCCTAAAATCCTAGCTACTGAGAAGGCTGGGGTCTGAGGATCTCAGTTTGAAGTTAACACAATGGCATACCAGATTTCAGTATTTATGGAGCCAAATGGAGAGTACAGTGAAATGTATAGTTCCTCTATAAATTCCATATTATTAATATATAATTAGAAGGAAGCACACAATGAGTTTTATATTTTTAGAATATTTCTGGACATTGAGAGGTTAGGCCTCAAGGTACTTGTACCCTCAGCAGAGACGTGAGGATCCCAGTATAAAGCCAGGTCAGGCAAACACATTCATGAGACTTTTACCTCCAGCAAACCTGCAAAAGAAGTGGAGCTGTGGCTTAGGTGGTAGTGTGTCATCTTTGAGTGGAAAAGCAGACTAAGTGTACTTGGCCCTGAGTTCAAGCTATAGTACTTCATTTCACTATTTTACAGAAGTTTTTAATTTTTTTGCTTGAAGATTAATTTTTTTGAGACTGGGACTTGAACTCAGTACAGGATACTTTCACTCATTGACAAGTGTTCTACCCACTGACCCATGCCTCCACCTCAACAGGGCTGGCCATTTCAATTACTTTTTGTCCAGTGTAGATTAGCTTTTAACTATTTGTTTGTGCAATCTTTTAAAGGTTTTTAAGTTTGTGTGACATCTTTGAAGATGATTTTCTGCCATCAGATTTCTCTACTCTTTCTTTTCTATACTGATACTAGGGCTTGAACTTAGGGTCTGGGGCTATCCCTCAACTTTTTCACTGCCATTTAAGCCAAAGGTCACTACAGCTTTTTGGTGTTTAATTGAAGACAAAAGTGTCTCATAGATTTTCGGGCTCAGACTAGATTTGAACCACAACCCACAGATCTCAGCCTTCTGAGTAGCTAGAATTACAAGCATAAACTAGGATTACTGGCTTAGCAGTAGATTTTTAAATCATTATGTCACAGATGAATTTAGTATGTGACTAAGGTTATGTTCCAATGTGCATTGGAGCACAAATTTTCAAGAAATGGTTTGAAGAAACAGCAATTTATGACTAAGGCAACTTCAAAACTGATGTAGTTCAAAGGATCCGTGGAGGAAATACAAGGGAAGATTTCTTTTAATCAGTTCCCTATGTGCTCTGTACGAGCTGTGTGTCCAGTTTTTAACTTAAGATTATATGATAATTAGTTTTCAGAGGTACTACATGTCATAGTTTGCTATCAGCCTTCCTCAGCATTTTTAAACTTTATTCTGTCTCCTTTCTTTTCCCTCTTCTTCAAGAAAGCAAATTTACATTTGAATATCAGTATTATGTCACTGAAAACAGATCACCACAAGATTCACAGCTCAAAACAAGTCACATTTATTGTCTCACAGTCCACTAAGTCAAGGAACAGGTTAACTGGGTCCTTGGATCAGGGTCTCAGAAGGTTAGAATCAAGGCCTTATTTCTAGCTGGGGCTGTGTTCTCATTTTATACCCAGAGTCCTCTTCCAAGCTCATTCTGGTGGTTGGCCATATTCAATCCTTCTCGGTTTTAGGACAAAGGCATCCTTCCTTGCTGGCTGTGAGTATGGTCATCCTCAGCTCCTAGAGGCCTTCCTCAGATATCTTCTAGGCTTCTTAAATGGTTGCTCAGGACCTAGCTGCCCAGCCTTCTCATGTTATGATAGCTCCTCTCTTCACAGGCAGCAGGGGAAGAGAGTTTCATTTCATCTAAAGTTATCACAGCCCTGATTTCTCATCATGTTCTTGGGTCCTGTTCCCTGTAGTGTTCAGAGCTTGAACACTAAAGGGAGGGAATTTGGGAGCTCTTGTAGAATCATATTTTAAACAGTTAGCTGTTTTTGATAACCAATTAAACTGAGAGCCATTTTTGTTTTTGCTACACATACTATAAATGATAAAGTTTTGTTTCAACTGAGAGGAGCAAGATGTTCAAGAACCATATTGTGTAAATGTGGGAAAATGTGGGAAAATGACACAGGAGTCTTGTTCCATCATTACAGAAGAGATCAAAAGTTTTGAACGCAGCATTCCTCCCTCAGTTCCAGGAACGAATGTCAGCAACAATCTGGTTTGACTTGTAAAATAGTGTGTGATTCACTTTGGAGCACAATAAAGATGTCTGGTGTTTAATAATAAGAAGTTCATCCAAGCCTAATATCTGCTAATACAGCACATGGATAATGTTGTAGATGAGTTCCAGAAAAATACGATGAAGTGAAAAGTTCAATTCAATCTCTAATGCTTTATTTGAAAAATAAAACAGATCAGAGTTAAATATGCTATAGTATTCCCATTGTATCCTACTCTGTAAGAGTATATGAGTATTATTTTATTTTCTTCCTTTTATATGCATTACATAAGTAAGTAAATATGTATGCTGACTCATTTGTGCTAGGAAATTCTTTAATATTTTTCTTTTCACTTTCTTTCAAATAGTAAGCTATGTTTATGTAGTTAGTTGCTTATGAGAAAAGACTCCAGCACGCCAGCTCTTTCAGTGGTGCATAAGTTTCAGAGAATTCTCAAACCTACCCATAACTTCCTTTAGTGGTATTCCATTACTTGGCTATCTAGGTCTATCTTAATTGAATATCAGATCTTTCTAAGGCAGAGTAACTTCAGGAGTAAAACAGTTACTGAGGATGCTCTTATGCAATAAGGAAATTATACATGGTTCATTGCAACAGGCTTTCATTAAAAGCTTATTTCAGCAGGTGAAAAGCAGGTTGCATTGCTGATTCTCAATACTGCTTTGGGATGTTGGGTTGATTTATGATGCAAACAAGGAATAATTTCTTACAGTTGCCCTCCCTAGTCATTGTCTACCATGAAGTTTTCCAAAGTATGTTCTCAACAGCCATTGCTCTGGAAAATTCATAGGAATTCCAACCAAAACCTTGAACTAAAAGCTATCATAATAAAATTCAACTAAGAAATACATATCTGTATTTCATCCCAGAAGGAAATGATAGGAATGTTTTTCAATTTTTTTATGAAAGTATTTGATCACAAACCTTCTTTTGCAAGGATATCTTTTCACTATTTTAAAAACATGCTCTAACAAGATTATCTCTAATTTTTAAACTTCTTGAGCAGCCAGAGAGCAAGCTGATCTTTCTAAAAGGCATGATGGATCCTTATTCCATCCAATTCACTGGCTCAAAGACTCCACTTTTAGTTCCAATTCCTGTCTGTTTGTTCCTGGATGCAAGAATAGAAAAGGAAGGTTTCCTGTTTCATTCTTTCCTCTGTTGCTTGAAAACAACATTATATTACATCACAAAACCTTGGCTTTTCCTAAGAGCACTCATGGAGATCTTCAAAAACTTTCCTGAAGCTCTTACTTGAACTGACATAAGAACACTCTGAGTGTCGCATTTGTTAAGTGTCAAATCACAATGAAATTGTGGAACCATATTCAGAAAAGCAGAATCCTACTGAAGCTGAGAAATGGCTTAGATGGAAGAGAGAAGGCCTTCTGTTTCTTTTTAGCTTTCTCAGCTTTATCACTACTAGCATTTTTGATCAGGTAATTTGCTTTAATGGGATGAGGGGATAGAGGCTTTTACATGATATGAACTATTATTACTAGCATCTATCTAATAAATACCAGTAGGAAACACCTCAAATGAAGAAACTAAAAATGTCTTCAAATATTGTGTGTATCCTATGGAACAAAACTGTCATCTGACTGGGACTCATTGAACTGGTAAATAATGGAATAATTAGTGTTTAAAAAGGACTGTCCAGCAAGTACTTATGTTTCCTGCCTCTAACCCTAGCTTATTAGGAAGCTGAAATCTGAGGATCATGGTTTGAAGCTAGTTTAGACACATAAAGCCTCCAGATTTTTACCTTAGATTAACCAGCAAAAAAGTTGAATTGGAGGTGTGGCTCAAGTGGTAGAGTGCCAGTTGTGAGCAGAAAAGCTGAGCTAGTGTAAGGCCCTGTGTTCAAGCCCAGGTGGTATAGGATGAATAGGAGAATGGTAGATTAAGACCCCAAGAAGATGTAGTAGAATGTCCAGTTACCCCGGTGTAGTTTACTGCCGTAACAAGAACCTCCAATGAGGCATATCTTTCTGTATAAATGGCTGTGTAGTTCCCTCTTACATGTGCTCAGAGCTTGTCAGGTGACTTGCCATGGCCAATGAAGTATCAGCAAGTACAAGCTGAGAGCTGAAAAGTACTCCACCTGCCCACTCTGGGAATACTGTTACTTTAGGACCAACTCACTGCCAGTCTCCACCAGACACTGCCGGCCACTGCCAGCCTCTGCCATCCACTGCCAGCCACTGCCAGCCTCTGCCGGCCACTGCCAGACTCTAAGCTGTGGCCAACCTCCTACCTGAGCCTTGCCCGGTTAAAGGTGAGGGTTATGAGGACATTACAAAGTTACTGTGTCCACACTGTATGTGATGGCTTGCATTGGCCATGGCCGTGTGGGTGGAGAAGACAGACACTTGTGGAGAGGTGGAGATAACTCACCGTATTTGCAAGCCTGTGTTCTCGATGACTTCCAAGGAAGGGCTCCAGGGAAGGGGTGTAAAAATTCAGAAACCAGGGTGGAAGGTGAAGTGGAGACTCTGACTGGAGGCTGCCAGGCCAACTCTGAACCATGCCCACGATGTGGTTTAAAACATGAACTTGTTTGGAAAGACTCCACTGTGCATGTCGGATGGGGAAGGTATTTAGTAATGGTCTGAAGCAGCTGGAAAGCCCTAGGGTTAACAGATGCACTGAAAAGCGGCTTATAGTGTGTGGAGAGACCGGCTGTGGAGCCGCAGGAAGACATGGACTAAACCTGCTTCCAAGAGGAGACCCATTTCACCGCATGAGCCGCCCCATGTCCTCAGACACTCCCTCCAACTCAGGCCTCTGAGGTGATGGCTGGGGCAGCCTGGGTGCAGGGCCCATCCTGAGGCCAGGGAGCCCTCAGACCTTGCCAGCAGGCCAGAGAGCCATGGATCCCCGCTGTGCGGCAGCCATAGTGCACCACAGCTGAATGAAACATGCAGAGGCTGGACTGCCCGAGTTGCCTGTCTGGTTCCGGAACAGAAAGGCCTCCAAGCTCCCGTTTTTGCCTAGGCATTCTACTCCTGCTGGTCATCCTTCTGCCCCGCAAAGCTCGGCAGGCCGGGCCCCAGCCCCACCGCTGCCTCACCCTATCCCGGCTCTGCCCCCCTGCCTGGCTCCGCCCCACCCAGGCCTGTCCCACCATGTCCTGGAAAGCAGAAGCTCACAGCTGGAGGTGGAGGCTAGAGACCGAGCCTTCATCCCTGCCTTGGAGGGCAAAGTCAGGTCCTGTGAAATGAGCAGCCAGTGCTGCATGCTGGGTGCTCCAGGGAGGTCAGGGGCGCATGGCCCCGAATCCCAGGAACCAGGTGGAAGCCCCGCTCGCCCAGCCACAGTGACCGGCCTGGATGCTTCATCCCTCTCGGACACTTCCGCCAGTGGTTAGCCCCCCTCCCTCAGACTAGGGAACTGGCCACTCCTTGCATGGACCAGCCCCTGGCCTGACCCCTGGTGTGGCTCCTGGACTGGTCTAGGACCAAGTGCAGCTCACAGCAAAGAGCTCCCTGGCCAGCGCTGGCAGCACGGATGTGCTTAGGGCCCTGGAAGAGTGGGCCCAGGCATGGCTGCACTCAGACTTCACTGGCTGCCATGTGAACTGCTCAGGCAGCCTGAAGTAGGAGGAGTTCAGGGCACTGTGCTGTGAGCTGAGTCTGCAGTCCATAGACACTAGGCCATGGCCCAATGCCTGGACTCCAACTCCGATGGAGCCATCACCTTCCAAGAGTTTGTGAGCTGCTTCCCAAGGGCAGCAGAGTGCCAAGGGCCCAGAACGGGGGTCGAGGTCCAGAACCACAACCAAAACCACCACAGCCTCAACCACGACCACTAGCACCACGACCACCAGCACCACAAGGACGAGGATGAGGACAACGAGGATGAGGACTGGGAAGGTGGCCCGGATGTCCTAGGGAGCCGGGCAAGGCCCGAAGGCCGCTCTTAGTGGGACTTCCAGGGAGGACTGGGGGCAAAGCCAGACTCATTCCCAGGTGTGCAGGTGGTGATGGTGGTGGTGGTGGTGGTGGTGGTGGTGACTTTTGGGGTGTTCAGTCTCAGTCCCTTTCTGGGCCCCTTTCTCCTGCTCACTTGGCTTTTCCCAGGAGAGGCCTGAGGGATCTCCAAGGAGCCAGGTAGCAGGCTGACCCCTGGCAGGGCTGTCGGGATGCAGGGATCTGTAGACCAGGCTCCTGCCCAGGCAGCGAGCCCATTCAGCATCCTCCAGGTAGGCAAGGAAACTTGGTTGTGCTTAGGCTCAGATTGTTCACAAGTGCCCACTACACACAAGGCATTGTACACAGGTGTTCACAATTGCCCAGCACTCACCGGGCCTTGTACACAGGTGTTCACGAGTGACCACCACACTCTGTTCTTAGGAACAGAAGAACTGGCTTATTACACAATAGAATAAAATAACAAATCTCTGTCTATGAGAGAAATAATTGAATACCACATTTCTCATTTAGTTCCCAGGAGGGAAGGGATGCAATCAGGCCAGACTATAAGACATCCAGGGAGGAAAGACAAAGAAAAGTTTCATCTTCATCTGCATCAATCCCTGCCTTGGAGTCAGGTCTCCAGTTGTTAGTTCTACTATTTATTCCCCATCTCCCCCATTTAGTTAATGCTGAGAAGGTTCTTCTGCTTTCTGTTTGGATTTTTAGTTAAAATTGTATTGAGCTCTTTTTGTTATTACTAAAATTGAAAAGATAGTACATTGGCTGATGGTTTGCCTGAGTCTCAGAAAAGGATATTTTGTTCCTATGTGTATCAGGGTGCTTACTACTTACTGGCTTTGCACTCCACACATTTGTAAGGCAGACTTGAGGTTGGACAGGGAAGAGAGGAGTTCCGCCTCCCTCCCAACCTTCAGTCTGGGGAGTACAGGGCTCTGGAACTGCTTCTAGAGAAGGAGCAAGTGACTCATCCTGCCATCAGAGGGCTTGTGTAGAGAAAGTGAGTGTGGCAGTTGATCTTTTCTATTTACAAATGGGGTGAAACCAGTGTCTCCTTCAGGGTGGGAGGAAAATGTAAACATGGCTGCACATTCTGCTCTTTCTTTGAATCATCTTTCAGTGTAACTTGGTCCAGCTAACTAAGAATAATAATACTTTCAAGAATGAAAGCCTGTTCTTGAGGGTTCACTTCTATAATCCTAGCTACTCAGGAGACTAAAACCTGAGAATCTTATTTTAAGCTAGGCTGAAAACAAAAGTCCAGGAAATTCTCATCTTTAATTAAATCCACAAAAAGGTGGAAGAAGAGTTGTGGCTTTGCACAAAATAAGCAAGGGGCAGTGCTGGCACCCAAAAACAACAACAACAAAATCATAAATCAGCTTTAGGAATGAAGTAGTCATACTGTCCATATTTGTGTACATAAGATCTTTCCAAAGTTATTCAGTATAGGAACAGATGGTTAACTTTTAAATGATTATTGAACTTTTTTTTGTTTTTAAAGATCATTCCACCAATCAGGACTTCATATCATTGGTAGAATTATTACTATCATATGCCTTTCCAAACGTTCATAGGTTATTATATTTAATTAGCAGGAGTCTCACCTGGTAGATTTGTCTCCTAAGCCCCACCTTTCATTGTGAGGTTAACAAATACAATATTTGTTTACTGAACTTGTCACAGTAGAAAAGAAGTCCACTTGAGTTGGTTCACCTGAACTTACCATGGCAACCATTGGCTGTTTGGGTAAATTGGATTGCTTTTACCCAGTTTCTTGATGTAGCTGTTGGTCCACCTATCCTTTCAACCAAAAGTTACTAAAAAAAGTCTTTTGTTATTGATAATGTTGTCATTAGTTTTGGAAACTTTAGTGAGTGTCCTATTTATACCAGATACTATCTTAGCTATTCTTGTATGTTCTAGGGGACAAAGATAAGATAAAATTCAGAGTATGGGTGAAACATTTCTCAAAAGTTTCACTAAAGAATATTTAAAGGCAAGAGGGTTATTTGCAGGAAGTTTCGATATTGTGGACCCCTTTAGTAGAAGTTTTTTTCTGTATACAAAACTGGGACCTGATTTTAGAAACCTGTGCTAACTAGGCAGGTGCTCTATCATGCTTTCAGCCCCTTCTTCATTTTTTATTTTATTGTGAAAATAATGTACAAAGGGGTTACAATTACATGGGCAAGATAATGAGTACATTTCTTATCAACATTAGCCCCTTCTTCTTTAGTTTTTTTTTCTTTTTTCTTCAAATACCATCTTGGCATTTATGCCCTGGTGGTTCTGGTATATAATATTCTTTAATCTACCTACTTCAGCTGGGGTGACAGGCCCATGTCATTAAACCTAGCTTTTTATTGGTTGAGAAGAGGTCTCAGGAATTTTTTTGTTGTTGTTCAGATGGGATCTTGAGAGTTTTTTGATCGGACTGGTGGAAATCTTGATTGTCCCTATCTCTACCTACATGCAGCTGGGATACCAGATGTGAGCCACTTCACTGGTCCTTGTAGTTTTACCTTTAACTACTTGTTCATTTTATTAATCATTAAGGGGAGTGTGTGTGTGCGTGTGTGAGTGTGTGTGCATGCGTGCATGCGTGAGCAAGCTCATGCATGTGCATGCATGCACACATATGTGCTAAAACTAGGGCTTAAACTCAAGGCCTGGGTGTTATTCCTTAGCTTTTTTACTCAAGGCTGGCACTCGACCACTAGAGCTGCAGCTCCATTTCTGGCTTATTGCTCTGTAATTGGAAATGAATCTCATGTACTTAATCCTGCCCCAGGTGGATTCAAATAAAATCCTCCAGATCTCATCCTCCTGAGCGCAAAGGATGATAAGCATAATTTTAATGACTGGCAGGGCTTATTTTAATATAAAACATTGTGTCTTCTTCTGAGGGGAAAAGTGTCTGTCTAGGAGAGTGAGCTTTGTGTCTTTGTTCCCCAACCGACACTGTCTTATCAGATAGCTCTCTTCCCCATGCCTGTCCAGT